>NW_007579563.1:78436-91302 GCF_000690725.1 Stegastes partitus | reverse complement strand
TTGAACATGCAAAACTCTGGTTTGCAGCCGAATCCAAAAAGATGTACCTGGTGCTCATAGGTTTGGCTTGAAAGAAGAAGCTTTAATATTCAGTATTGCTGTAGGAGATAGCTGCAAGAAATGTGACTCCTAGATGTTTAGCTTCGACTCCACGTCGCTTTACTTTCTGCTCTAATCAACCTGTTTGCAGCAAGAGCAAGAAGCTTGATTTGGCAAAAAACAACAACTCTTTACCATCTAGTGGATCATTTATCAGCTGAAGAAGCCAACGTCTCCCTTCAGGTGTTGATGAAAACCAAAGCAGAGTGGTACGTAGTGAGGAAGGTCGACCAGCAGCATCCAAGTGGTGAATAAAGCTAACATAGCAGCAGTGGTTGATTCATTCTAAACTAAACTTCGCCGTTTGCTTCGTCTTCTGGCTTTTCGTTGCAGCTCTTGTTCCAAAGTACACCGCCAAAGTGAGGCTATGTTTACGGTGTCTCATACCCAAAAGCTGTATATTTAATAACAGGTCTAATGGTAGAAATTAGGAAGCGGTGGCGTGTTTGAACCGCTGAATGTGCTTTGCCTCCGTAGCCACAAGCTGATTGGGATTTACATGGCGATCCGTTCTGACAGACTAAGTGCTGGTTTCTCTGACCGTCGCGCTGCTCATGTTACCCTTTAAAAACAACAGAGGGAGAATAATTACTGATTAACTCGTGCTGTTACACAAGCAGTTGTCAGGATTTTTTAATTTCGCCTGCAATGCTTCACAGTGCTTCGATGCTAAACACATTTTAAACCCCTTTGTGGATATTTTTTTGCCACAAGGGGGGGCTAGGATAGTGGATCGCTCCTGAAACATGGTCAAAAACAATCCAAAACTTTCTTTTTAGAAAAAAGAAAATGAAACCCACAGAAGACCTCTTGAACTCTCGCTCAGATGATTATTTTCTTTTCAGTATGACTCAGTTTATCTTTGAGTTCTGAAGTGTTTAATCAGCATCGCTATTGTGCTGGAGTTTACTGCTCTCGTAGGAGCTCCGATGTGAGTCAGATAAAGGTTTTCCTTCTCCCCAGAAGTCCGTCCAAACCCAAGCGCTGGCCCACTTCACAGGACGGTTTTGATAGAGTCGTCCAGCTCGCTTTCAGTGGAAGTCATGTCACATTTGCGCTAATGTTCCCTCAAATCCGGCCAGAAAGGAAGAGAGCGAGAAGAAGGGGGGAGACGAAGAGCATGAGTGAGGGATGGCCAGAAGACAAGAAAAGAAAAGAGTCGTTTCTTATTCATCTGATTCTAATTTGGATGTAAATTACAGGCTGATGTCACGGCGGAGCTGCATGTTGCTGGGTAATCACGGAGGAATTCAGCAGAATGAAGCCAGGGGGGGAAGAAAACGCTGCTAGACAGGTGCACAACAGAGCCGCTCAATAGAGCCGTCGCTTTATCTGCGCTATCTATCTTGCACACGACAGAACATGGGCGGCGGCGCATACGGCGGCGGCGCTCTTACACGCCGTCATACAGTACGAGCCTCGAGCTGAGCCTGAAAGTCGGGCATTGAGGCCTCGGCAGCTGTTACTGCCAACAGCTCTTTTCTTTCTTCTCCTTCTTCTTCCTCCTCCTGTCTCGCACACACTTCCATACAAATGCATCTCCATCCTCATTCTCATTCTCCTCTCTCGTCTTTTTCTTCTTCCCGCTTTCTTTCTTTTTTTTCTTTTACAATCGCCTCCCCCCTACTCCCCTCCTCCACCCACATCGGCCCACTTCTGGGCGGCGTGCCCACCATCCCGGGCCCTGGCCATCACATCTGCTGATGATAAGTTTAATTTCACTCAATTGCCGTTCATTAACGAATAATGATCCGCAGTCCGTTTATTTGCAGTGCCAAGGCTAAAATTTGACGTCTAATTGTTTACCTCTTGTAAATCAGTGTGATGCTGCGTTCCCCGCTGACACACACACACACACACACACACACACACACACATATGTCCCCGTTTGATGATGTCAGAGGTGGATTGTGGGTTCCTTTTTTTTTTCCCTTTAGTTGGGGGCAGCGTATGGCTAAGTGACTGTGAGAGCCCCGAATAATCCCTCTGTTTCGGGATGGGGCCCACTGGGGCCAAATGAAAGATGTAATAGGATCCCTCTGTGTGCCTGCTTCCCCTGCAGGGTTAGAGATTAACACTAGTGTCATATTCGGCTCTGTCTGCCAGAGCTGGACCTCTTTGTCACACTCCCTAACAAGCCTGAACATTTCACAGGCGTGAGACCAAATATCCACAGAGATTACTAGATTTTTTTTGTTTTTGTGTGTTGCTTGTTTCTTTGTGTATCTATCTTTATATGTTTTGATGAATTGAAGATATTAAATTTGCAGCAACTGACTTGATGTCAGTTTTCCTCGTAGGGAGCCGCACCAGGTTGGAGCTTTTTAACTGGATTTTTATGTATTGATACAAGCGAACGGCCAAAACGAAAGGCTTCCCTCCCGTGTCTTACTTATTTTTCCAGGTCTGCCGTCGCTGCCAGAGAGCTGAAGGGGCCTACGGCGTCATTTCCTTCAGGCTGATGACGTCTGTGGAAAAACAAGGACAACAAGAGGAGAGGAAAGGTGCTGGTTGGCGGGTAGCGTCACGAGGCTGAATACGCGGGATTGACTCGCGTTACGTTTCTGTCATCCGAAAACGCACAGAAGCAGGCATGGCGAGAAATAAAAAAATATGGAGATCGACGGCTGCCAAAACTCACTGCCAGCAGCTCTGGAGCCGCTAGAACAGCCAGCTTTGACCAGTTTCAGTGGCAGCAGTGACAGAAAGAGGGAGAAAAGTAGAGGACGGGGGGGGGGAGAGCTGTGGCTTCTAAGTAGAAACCCAGTCTGCTGCAGTTTGGCAAACCTCTGGACCTTTACAGTGCGAGCAGGACTCCATGTGTGTGTGTGTGTGTGTGTGCGTGCGGAGTCTCCAGCGCTGGAGAGGCTTCAGAGAAAAAAAAGTGTGTGTTTGTGCATTGCCACAGTAGTCTGGCAAAACCCGACTTGCATACGTACACACCAGGGGCTTAGTGGTGGGAAAAGTCCTCCGACACATGTGTGCACAAACGCACACACAGTCAGGAGTCAGCTGTCTACTCCTGCTTCTCAGCTCATTAAACCAAATCCCAGGGACTGGACTGAAGAATTTAAATGAGAGCGCCCCCTCCCCTCCGCTCTGCACCCTCCTCCCTTTGAAGTTTTCGCCTCCTTTCAGCTCACCGTCGCTGTTGCTGCACTTGTATCCCTCCAACAGGTACAACACACCCACTTCTCGCTCGCCGTCATTCAGCGCTGCACCTATAAGGCGTCGCACCGGCAGGCCGACACTGACGACGGCCCCCTTTTTCTTTTTTTTTTTTCTAGCCTGGTGCTCTGACCTTGGGGAGTTTAAAACCCTGAAATCGTATATGTGTAAATCCGACAAAAATCCCCCCCCGCCCGACAACTCCCACCCAGCCCACGTTTGTCTGTGCCTTGTAGCTCCAGGTCCCCACGGAAACTGGATAACAGCGGTGTTTAGAGAAGCTTGGGATTCATTTGGGATAACAGGGCTCGCCTGACAGGCCCGGGGACCGGCCGTGGTCTCCTGCAACCGGAGAGAGAGAGAAAAGGGGTGAAAGAGAGAGCAGATTAGAGACTTTGAATGAGGACTTTAGGTAACTGTTTTGCCAATGAGCCTGATCCTCTTATTTACCTCGCTGCCACTCCTGGCTGAAAACACAACACGGCGGCGCCCGATTCTGCGCGTTAAGTGAATTTCACGACCTTCTGAGAACTTTTGCACAAGATCGTAGATCCGTTAGTCGGTGGAAAGTTCAGCACGCTAACCCGAAGTGCTCGTTTTTTTCTCTTCCCTGCTACGTAAAGAGATAAAATAAAAGTTTTCAGCGAGCTTCCTGATGGTTTGGACAGCTGTGGAAGCCATCGGAGGAGATAGACGCTAGCCTCTGCAGAGATGTGATTTTAAGATTTCTCTGCTTTTGTTCTTCATTCTGCAGCAAAATACTGTAAATCTGTCTGGAGAAGCCACAGTAGCAGCTGAGGGAGAACAATCTGCATCTCTATTTGATTACCCCCCCCTTCAACGCTCGTCTTCATTTGCCATGAACTTCATAAGACATCCCCTCCTCCCCTCCTTCACACGTGACCTCCGACCCAACCTTGATTCTCCCCATTTTTTTTTTTTTTTCACCGTTTGCCAAATTTTTTGTTGGACGGGGCCATCCCTGGCTGTTCCTCTATGCAGCCCTCCCAGCCCCCTCCTCAGCCCTCCTCCTCAGCCAGGCATCATCCAGCGGCCCTCGCTCTCTGTATCAGCTTTTTGTCAGGGATTTGCCTCCTCAATCCCACAAATCAACAGAGGATAGATGCCTATTGTGCCTAATCAAAGCACTTCCTCCTGGGGTAATCCCTCAATTTGAGCAGGAAGAAAAGCCCAGTGAAGGGGGGAATGTTCTGGATCAATCCTATGAAGGGCCCATATTATACACTCTCATTTAGATTTCACCAAAGAGACACAGCCAGGCACCGTTCTTAACCCCCCTTCTCCTCCAACCACCTCCAACTGCTCTCCTTTCTGTTTGTGTTTATCTTTATTTTACTCCCCTTTTCTCTCTTTATTAATCTGTTTTTCCTTTGGTGTTATTGTCAGCGAGTGTCCTGGCGTGCCGGCTGGTTAGCACGTGGCGGCTCTTTCAGCGCCCGCTTGTTTATACCCGAGGAACGCTGAGGATGATTGACTTGTCGCTGGCGAGAAGCCTTTTCCATACAGTGGATGTAGGATGACAGGTGCATCAACCTAAATGTTCCCGTCAGCCTGCGCACAAAGGCCTCGCCAGCTTTCGTCTTGCAGGTGAAGATGTAAATACGTTTGTCGGGTTAGCCTCGGCGGGAACTTACCGTGTGTCATTGTGGTCATTCATGCTCCGTTAAGTAGGAGATCTTGTTGGATTGCTTCCTTTTCCAACCCATGAAAGATTTAAAGGATTTTTTTCCCTTGTATTATAAACCCAGTATTGGTAAAATGTTGTGACCTGAAATCCTTCAATCACTAAGTCAGAGCCGTGGATGGTTCTTTCCCCATTGCCACAATCAACGAGATGCAACAACCACAAGATGCTGATAATGAAGGATTTGGAGTTAATTACATCTGCCAGTCAAGTCTTGTGCCATCACTGTTATCTAGTAGGAAGCCTTCTGGATTAAATGCACAAGAAAAAGGGAACATATATGAAAGAAGATGGGTGTAGTGTGGATTTATAGATCAGTTTTTTTTAATGGTATTTGTTGGTGTGTAACACAATAACCTGTCTTTAACTGTCAGACTGACTGCTGATGGGCGCACCTAAGGGTAGAAATGAAGATAAACTTCTGGACTGTTGGAGATTATACTGTTATACTCACAACATGCAATGGTTTAAGAATGAAAAATATGATGCTTGACGTGCTAACTCACTCAGTTCAAGGCAAATGTTGCATGAAGTCGAGTCAAATTTAAGATAAAAAGTTTTAGGTTGAACACAGATCCTTAATTCTCACCATGGAGAGGTGTTGGACTGGAAAATGTCTGTGTACTATCTGATAAGCACTTTGGCAGAAGCTGACTAAAACCTGTGTTATACTTTTTGCATCAGTGATCCACTACTGTCTGACCCACCGGATGTAGACTTCAGGTATAAGTCGGCCATTTCATGCACTTCCCCTTACACTATCTGCATCTTACTGTTTTCAAATTCCCCTTTTCTTATGGGGGAACAACAACAACAACCTTTTGCCCAAGACGTGGATCATGCAGTACGGCAGCTCTGTTTAATTATTTTTGGTGAATTAGCCATTTTAATGAGAGCTCTCACCTCCCTGCATGTAAATGTTCCACCAAAACAATTCACTATTTTGCAGGGACACTGTTGCTGCATCCTGGGCTGAGCACCACCCAACACGATTGTGATTGGGTTAAAGAAACTCAAACGTGCATTTTTGAGGTGCGAACCATTCTCCAGTGCTGACGCAACGCTGTGGAGATAAGTCTGGCTGTGAGAGAATCAACTCAAAATGATGTAAGCGTTGCCATCTTTCCAAGTATACAAGAGCACTTTGCAGATTTCCTTGTGCAGCCTAGAATTTGTGTCCATGTTGACAGTCTAGTGACGACTACGCTACCATGGCAGTAATATGTACGTGCAGAATACATAGAAGCTGATCTACTGTGCATGTATGGAGTCCTCCAAGTGGACTCCAAGTGCACGAGAAAGTAGTAGAATAACAACATCTATGCATCTGTGTGAGACTTACAACGTTCAGCAGGGATTCAGTTTGAAAACAGGCCTGGTCTTATAATACAAACTGACAAAATTCATCAACTTAGTGGTGACAGCAACAACACAGTTTTGAAATTACAAAATAAGCCACCTGAGCTGTGTACCTGCATGCATGTGATTGGTTAACTGCATCTTCTTGTGGATATCAGAAAGCATAAGTTGATCTTGTTTGTCTTTTTTGCTGGATGACACTGTGTTGTTTGACCCTCTGCACCGACAGAACCGCTCCATTTAAACGATTCAGAGGCCTGCGTTTCTTCCCAGACGACTGCAGCCTAAGCTAAGCCTCATCTACGCTCCAGAAAGCTCAGACTTGTAGCTCCAGAGGCTCACTTAACCTCCGTTTAACTCGTATTGTAACTACCAAGCGGGCAAATTCTGGCCGCCGGGAACGAACGTCACAAGCGATGAGAGCTGATGTCATTTTTGTGAGTTTGTCATTTTGGAATGAAGCGCTGAAATGAGGCGCAACACACTCTTAAGTGGAAAATTTATTCACACAAGTTTCCTCTTTTTTTTTTTTTCCTCCTTGCTGGAATGAAACCTCTCATACCGGACCGTGACACTGGTTGGATTTGCTGCCAGCACCTCCATAATGAAGCACATAAAAAATATAGCTGCGCTCATTGTCAGAGTCGGCGGTGCAACCTTGCCCCGCTCTCAGGCTTTCCTAATAAGTTGCTATGTCTAGACACCAACAGATGTTTCTGTTGTGTCTTTTAGATCTTTAAGTAGTTGTTGTGTTTAGTCTTATAGGCAGCTGCTGTTGGTTTCTGTGCAAAGATCCTTTTACCAACCGGGATATCGGCCTAAAACTCCACCTGTACCTTCTTATTACTGCCTCTACTGCTTATTTAGGGTCTAATTGTCTTAATATCTTTGATGCTGAGGTCTCGCCACCGTGGAATATCTCTTTTCTCTGCAGATTCATTGACGCTATGTAACCCGAACTCTGGGTTTTTTGTACACGGGAGCCGTATCAATAGATGTCATTGAACAAAGCTAACAGAACATGACCTTTACCGGAGTTCTGAGGTTACAGAGGAAGTCAAAATAGATGAGTGGATTAAGCGAGAGCCGACATCCCCGGAGACTCATTAGAATAGGCGAGGAATAAGACGAGAGAGGGAGGAAAGGACCGATCCCAGCTGGACCGACTTCCCTTTACGTCTGACCTCATCACCAGGAAAGACTCGGCGGACTCGCATCTGGTCAGGTACCAGAACCGGGCGGCAGGAGGAGGTCCGAGCAGCCGAATCACGAGCGTAAAAGCAGCACTGCGGCAGGTCGGCTGCACCGATTCTAAAAGCAACACGGTGTTCTGGCTGTTATGGTGCAACTAACACGTATCTTCATTTTTGTGTTTTGTTGTTTAGAAAATTTGAAAAAAAATCTTGTCGTCCAACCGACAGAAAAGCCACAAATTCCCGAGCAGATGGGAGGTGACGCTTTAATTTCACTTTTGTTTTATTCTCATGTCACAACTTAAATCAAAAGATTCACTTTTTCTGAATCACCAAAAAATGGATCATACTGAAATAATTGTGGCTTTCTTTTGGGGTCTGGCCCGCTGGCGGTGACTGATGGAGGAGGATGGGAGGTTTGCAGGTCACTCATGTGAACCTCGTACATTTGCATGATTCATAACATAAATATTCTTTTAAGAACAGCATTTGTTCCAACTTTTACCTTCATGCTGCCCCTAGAGCTGCAATTATATGTAATATTCTTCAATACAGCCTGTCAATAATGTCAAATAAGTGGACATTTACATATAAAAAAGTCTTCCTGTAACCATATGTCATGTGTAAATATATAGAAAATGTATAGTTTTATATTTATAAGGTGATGTGCAGTGATAGAAGTAGTTGTAATATCTTGGACAGCTTTCACATCTTTTACAGTTTGCTTTCTGTATATTTAAAGTATTCTTTGCATGCATCTTTCCCGAGTTTCTCAGTTTGTCCACCTCCAGCTCGCAGCGTTGGTGAGAGCAGCCATGTGTGGCCCAGATTGTGATGATGTGATGGATGATGTGAGTAATTCTCATTAACTGGGAAATGGCACATTAACATTTATTACTTCTGAAAGAGGTATGATTACCTGCGTTTGCATTGGTCGAACGCGGGCCCCGTGTGCAGGCTGCGCTTTAATTCCCAGATTACGCTATCCTCATGCCTTGTGAAACAGAACACACGGCCGCTTTATTTTCCTGCTTGCTGGCGTTTCCAGTAACTGCAGTAAATTTTTAGTCCAACTCCTCTTCTCACTTCAACTTGCAAGTGTTTTTTTTTTTCTCTCCCTGCACAGGCAACAGGATAAAACCAGCGTCTACTTTGCCTCTGAACACCGTCCTCTCCTGCGGTTCTGCTCTCTGGGGTCTACAAGTGTCCCAATCCCTTCCTCTGGCCTCGGCTTCAGACCTAGATCAAATGTTAGGCTTTAAAAAGCTAAAGTTTGATGTGGATGAGCAACTGCCTATGAAACACTTTAATCCGCAATGCTGTAATGTATTTAATTTCACACCCTCTGATGGTGTTGCCCCTTCTTAGGATTACCCAAGGGAGGAAGGGGTGGAGGTGGGGGCACGGGGGCATGGCGAGAGAGGAGGGAAGGGATGGGGGGCAGTCACTGGAGCTGGAGAGAACAAGACTTAAGAAAGACAGAAGGTGGAGAGAGAAAGGGAAAGGAGGCGATCCAGAGGAAAGGTGGAAAAAGATGCACAAGAGAAGTGTGAGGAATGAAGTAAAAAAAGAAGCGTTTCTAAAAGTGGGGCGAAATCTTGCCACGGCGCCGGCTTCACGGAGGAAAAAGAAGAATGCCACTTTACAATTTGGAATGCTTGTATTCAAATAGGAGGTCGGAGCTTTGGAGCCCGAAGAATGCAGCTATATCTGCATTGTCACATCCCCCCGTGCTTGGATAAGGGGAAAAGACACCCTGGCAAATCCCATTGTAGAGCTTGGGAGCTTCATAAAAGTTAAGGAGCGATGGATATAGTCTTGGCCCCCTTATGAGATGAGGATCTATCTGGCCCGGCTTCGGAAGCCCTAGACGCATACGCAGGGATATTGGAGGCAATAATTCCCCGGGACGGGAGCACACACAGGCTCCTTTATATCGCCCCCTAATATCCAATTTACGGGCTCAGGCCCTCCGCCAGAGCAGCCCCCGAGAACTTAGAATGCACAAACGCCAGCGTGAGATGGAATTAGGGCCAAGTTCTCTTTTCTTCTGTTTGCCAAAAGTTTGAGGCTTACAGAAATATGAAACTGTTTTTTCTCCCCCCACCTCCTCCTCCGCCTCCTCCTCCGCCTCCCCTCCTCTGTCCCTTCCTCCCCTCCCCTCTGTTAACCCAATTCATCCATTAAATAGACAAGGAACTGAAAGCAACAAATAACTCGGGCCCGGTACGGAAAAATGACTCGACTTCGTGTGGTTTCGGTTAATGTACGCCGAGCTTTTCCAACACAGTGAGTAGGAAATGTTGTAAACAAGCACCGCTGATTGCAAATAACATCCAGTTGTTAAATATATTAGGGGCTTCTTTGAAATCCGTCTGGTTGATATTGTGGCAACGCCGAAGTCTGCAAATAAGGGAGCTTTGATTATTTAGCAGAGAGAGACGGCGGAGGGGCTGAGGGGAGTCTATCATGCTCAGATGAGTGGGGATTTATTTAGGTTTTGGGTGAAAAAGTAAAAGTTAGAAAGTGTATACATGCTTAAGAGGCGTGATATTCCCCCTCTGCTGATCTCCTTATCCTCTCCTTAGCCTCCCTAAGCGGTATGTGGTGCACACACACACACACACACACACACACACACACACACACACACACACACACACAGCGACATCCCCTCTGCTATTGCTGGATGAATCTCCTGTGAACCTTGCCAGCCTCCCTTGCCTGTGGATGTATTTACTCATAACAAGGGCTTAGGCCAATAAGAATATATGGTGATTTATACTGTGACCAGCAGGGGATTGTGTTGCCCTAATGCTTTAAGTATTTTACACTTTGCTAAACTCCCTGACACCTCCGTGGATAAAAAATCCCCCATTTGTGGCGGCGCCGTCTCCGCCTCTCCTCGCAACTCTGCGCTAAGCGACAACAAAACAAAGTGCGATCAGACGTTGCCGCGGCTGGAAGGCGGTGGATGCTTGACGGACTGCTTTCCAGTCAGATATGCAGGAAACAATATTGCGTCTGCTCCGTTATGCCCGTATGCAAGAATCAAAGGAGTACCAGAAAGGCAGATTGTAGGACAGTGCATCTGTTGTTTCATGTTTACGGTCACAGGAAAAAGCCCTCTAGTGGATGTACTCGTGGCTTCAAGTCAGGTGATGTTATTCAAATTCTGCAGAGGGAGGAGGTCGGGTGGATGGACGGGTCGACAAAACATCCATCATCAGTAACACCTCGTTTCCAAATACCTCTGTGCAAGTACAAGACTTCACGGGAACTCTATTGGAGCCGCCGATGTTTTTGTGAACCTCTGCCGTCCGTTTTATTCCAGTTGCATCGAGTGTGTTAAAGAATTCAAACTCTTGCATTAGATTGCCGAGTGTGTGCGCCAGGAAGTCGGAAAAACAAATTAGCTATCAGACGAATAGGTTGTTCGACTATGTTGACGGTTAAATTGTGTAATTAAGAAGAAACTAGTTTGGCTATTTTAACACCTGCTAGCTGTAAACACACCAAACATTTCACCAAACTGGCTTCACATGTGGCAGGATGAGCTCCTTCCTTGTTTCCTTCTTCTGTTATTGGTTCTGTTTCAGTGGCTGTAATGCTTCATGCACATAAACCTGATGGTTAAACTTGCTCTTATGACTGCGGTGAAGGTTCTGTCCATCCACTGAAGTCCTGAAGGGGGGAAATCTGTATATCATATGCATTTATGGACATTAAACAAAGCTATCACAGGAGGCGGCTTTTTGTTTGTTGCTTCCTGCTGATAGTCGAGAATTAAACCCAAACCAAGTGGTTCTAACCGTGATCACCCAACTCTGACCTGATCAATGATTTTAATCCAAATCAAACCGTATTTCTTTCCACCTTCCCGAGTTATTTTGGTGCCTAGTTCTAGCCAAACCTCAACCATAAGGAGTTTCCAGCAGCATGAACAAATGACAGGCTTTATGGTGTTGCATGATAAACCAAAGACCGTGATAAAACCTGTGTTGAATGACCAAAAAAAATGAATTAAATTGGCAGAAAATGTGTTATCAGCACATTTACTTGTTCATAAAAAACATCTAACAACCAAAAATGCAAAATATTTGCAGATCTCTGCTTCTAAAATATCAGTTTGTTTTTCTAGATGATGAAAATTTCATATCTTTGGGTTTTATGAGCTGATGAAACAAGAAAAGAACTGAAAAAGTCATTTTTCAGCAGCAACCAAACAATCGATAGAATCGAGAAAGTTATTTCAGATTTGGCACCGATGCTTACCCTGACCTCAGGAGTGAACTGATTGGATTCTGGTGGTCCAATGATTAGATTAGATTAATGATTTATTCACCAATTATGACAAAATCTTACACAGATGTCTAAAATAAAAACACTTGTGGACGGACGTGGATGTAAACTACATGATGGAGGCGGTCGTTCTGGTTTCTACTAAAAAACAACTAAAAGCTTGGAAGCATTTTGCTCATGACAGCGACACAGTGAGCAGCACATCACGATTAAAACATAATGTCCACGAAAAGGTCACAAGCTTCAGGTTTTCAGTGCATTCCTAAAAGTAAGAAATTGTAAAAATGGTTCAAACTGTGAGGCAGGTTTTTGCTTTTTTTGTCCGATGAGTGTGAAGAAGTTGATGCAACACGTGCATATTTGCACATTTTCTACTGTAATGCACAAACTGCATCTTACAAAATACATCAATTTACGCGACACACACACCCGCTCTGTTCGGCATCACCTGAAACTCATCATCTAATGCCTCCAATAAGATAACAAGTTTACTGTGCAGATTTACACTAACTAGTTTTGGCAGGGCAGGAGCTCTTGATCATAGAAACCGGGAGGAAACCTCAGACAACCCCTCATGCCAGCCGTTCGTCTCCATCGAAATCCGTCTCTGTCTTAATCTACCGGGTCACTGTGGCCAAATTCTCTAAATGGCATCGCATTTGAGGAACCCGATGCTGATATTATCCATCTACCTTCCCCGAAAGGTCAAGCAGAGTGTGCCCGAGTCATAAAAATCCCCCCCATCTCATTATTTGAGCATTTCTCCGGCTGGTGGCAGGGGTGCAGTGCGGTGGAAATGGAATGATATATCGGCGCTGGTCAATAGTCGATCCATAATGACTGTGTTGTTGGGCCTTCACTTTAGAATAATTTATACCCGCGCTGATCAATAACTAATCTTGGGCATAGTCAGCGCTGAAATAAAGAGGAGAATGATGATGGCAGAGAGGAGGGAGAGGCTCTGCTGGAATGTGTGGGAAACCGATGCCCCCCCAACACACACACACACACACACACACACACACACACACACACACACA
>NW_007579563.1:43385-77740 GCF_000690725.1 Stegastes partitus | reverse complement strand
AATTTCTAAATTTTCTATCACATGACAGGGAAAGGCTGTGTCCCTATTTATCTGACTTTTAGTGCCAATTTGAGATCAAAATATTCTACTTTTAATACTTATTTTAAATAATAAAAACATAACGGGGGAAGATGATTGTGTTGGAAGCCCTTGGAGACAGAATACGTCACATTTACTCCAGAAAAACGACCAAAATCTGAGCAAACAGTGCAGCAGTTTCACTAAAAGTCCAAATTTTATATAAATATTGAGGTTTTATCACGTGACAGAGGAAGGCTGCCTCCATATGTAGCATTTATGAGGCTAAATCTGCTTCCCCTTGTTGCTAAAAAGCCAATTTGTGCTAAAAACATTCTACTTTTATTAACAAATTTAGAGAAAACAACATAACAAGAGAAGATGATTGTGTTCGAAGCCCTTGGAGACTAAATACGTCACATTTACTCCAGAAAAAACGACCAAAATCTGAGCAAACAGTGCAGCAGTTTCACTAAAAGTCCAAAATTTTCTATTAATATTCAGGTTTTATCACGTGACAGAGGAAGGCTGTCTCCATATGTAGCATTTATGAGGCTAAATCTGCTTCCCCTTGATGCTAAAAAGCCAATTTGTGCCTAAAACATTCTACTTTTATTAACGAATTTAGAGAAAATGACATAACAGGAGAAGATGATTGTATTCAAAGCCCTTTGAGACCGAATACGTCACATTTACTCCAGAAAAAACGACAAAATCTGAGCAAACAGTGCAGCAGTTTCACTAAAAGTCAAAATGTACTTTTGTTTTTAAACTTTACGTTAATATTCAGGTTTTATCACGTGACAGAGGAAGGCTGCCTCCGTATGTAGCATTTATATGGATAAATCTGCTTCCTCTTGTTGCTAAAAAACCCAATTTGTGCTCCAAACATTCTACTTTTATAAACTAATTTAGAGAAAACAACATAACAGGAGAAGATGATTGTGTTCGAAGCCCTTTGAGAGCGAATTCTTCACATTCACTCCAGAAAAACGACCAAAATCTGAGCTCTCACTGGGAAAATCAAACTCTTTGATACGACTCAGTGCCGTCAAATCACTGCCAATACAGAACAGAGCTGCAGTGTCACTGGCTCTCTCTGTTTTTTTTTTCTCTCTTCCCAATAGCCAGCCTTATTAGCCTCTGTGCTAAATGGTCTGATGCGCCGAGGCCCTGCTCAGGTTCTAATTGCCCCGGTCTCAGATGCTCCTTTGGAGGGACGCGCCAGCCGAAACGCAACACAACAACGGCAAAAAGAGAGGGATTTAGGAGATTTTCTGCCAGCTTACGTAAGAAGAGAGGAGAGCGGCTGCTTTCTGGTCGGAGCGGCTGCTCGTGTGTTTATGTGCAAAAGACGAAGCCATTGGTGGATGAAACCATTAGAGGAGTATTGCTCAATAAGCCTTGGTATTTTAATTTGGAGCAGAGCGTTGTGTTGTGTTCGGAGAGCTCCGGCTGGGCTGCAGGGAAGAAACAATGAGAGGGGGAATGATGAAGAAGCCCAAAATAACGGCGGGCAGGCGGGCGGGGTGGACGTCGAGGTTTGTTTGGGAAGTCGTGTACGGCGGTGTGAGTCCGAAGGCTGAGTGTTGGTTTACTGAGCCCCAGCTGGGCTCTAATCCGGCTGACTTTCATAAACCTGACTGGGCAGGGCAGGCGCGAGCACTGGCATTAGCACCAAGGAGGCACTGTGAGGCCGTCCACCAGCCAATCTTCTGTCAGTCTTAATCCAGTTATTGAGCTGTTTATTTAATACGTTTAGTTTACTGCCAAACTCGTCGTCTTAAGTTCGTCAGCTAGACAATGCGAGGGCCCCTGCCTCCCTGCCTGCCTGTGGTGCCGTTCCATCAGTGACTACCAGCGCCGGCCGTTTAAAATAACGCGATGACGGTTAATTTTGCACTTTTAATTACTCTGCCGTCGCCGTTATCTCATTTTGGAGTGAAACTGTCCCAAATACTCCTGGAGAAGTAATCAAATGGACACAATAAGTGACGACTAATTAGTGGACTGATGTGTTAATACGCCGCCTCGGTTGTCGGCGAGCGGTTCGAAGCCTGGGATGGTGGAGGTGGGATCTGGGCCACATGTCAGAGGCCGCCGCCTGCACAAATCCTCAAAGCCAAATCAACTGCATTCACAGTGTAATAACGGTGACATCATGCCGTTTTCCTAACCATCCCCTGAGTTATGTTCAGTCCAATTTGCCCTAAAATGCTTACACACACACATACACACACACACACACACACACTTGCTTCTCCCCTGCGTCGTGCACCCGCAGCCGGTCGGCTTTTATCTCGCGCTGGGCACTAGATGAGGACCATATGCAGCCTCGGCGCAATTACAGCGCGGTGAATTGGTAGAACAACAAGAGGGCGTTTTAACGGAGCAGTAAATGCAGGTAAGGGCCTTTATTGAGCCGGGTCGGGTTGCAACCGGCGCTGTCAGCCGGAGACTTGACCTCAGACGGGCCGCGAGTGTGTTCGTGTCCGGAGTGTGTGTGTTTGCATGCAAATGTATTTCACGTTAGATGTCATGAGAGGACCTTAGCGAGGACGTGGCTCTCTGCGTGAGGCTAATTTACCTGTCTGGAGCTCTGAGAGGAAATTGCTTGTGATGCGTAATGGTTTTGGGGATACGACCCCAAGCAGACGCTCTCCTCGCGGCCCGATGGGTGAAAGGTCAATCTCTAAAATGTTTACGCGGCGCTCTGTGATGTCGCCTCCCCGGGGAGGATCGGATTAACCCCCACTGCTCCGAAATCACCGCTCGATTTATATTTCCACGAGAAGAACAGCGACTTATTAGAGTCAGAAAATATGTGCACGTGGTTTATTGTTTGTGTCGCTAACGAGCCGCGGCAGAGACGCACTGAGGTCGTAGTAATACGGTGTGATGATGCAGAAATGTACTGAAGTAGAAGATTTGTTAGCATCAGAATAGAAGCTGTGATATTTATTATGTGGACTGGACCATTTAGTAGCGTGTTATTCTTTACAATATTACCTGTGCTTTGCTTGATTTTTATTTTTCTCTCACAGCTGGTTTAGATGGAGATAAAACAAGCAGCAGCACTAGTTTTTCGTGACATATTTTACTTCTTGCTCATGTGTTTTGTAACTAAAGCTGTCTGATAGTTGTATTAAAGTTAAAAGTGTAATATTTCCCTCTCAGGATGACGTGTAAATTTATAAGGAAATAAAACAACTGCAGAAGGCTTCAGTTAAAGCGTCTATTGTTGCTCCTACAGGTGACTCGGTTACACTTTAATTTATCCCGACACGTAAAACAAGTTTCCACGAATACCACGAGTCTATTTTTGGGATATTCCGCCGTAGCTTCAGGTGTGTTCACTCCTTCAGTGCTGTGAGACTAGAATAGTTCAGTTCTGCTCACACGTCAGCCAGGATTCAGGATTTGGTGAAAATAACAGGATGCAGGATTCTCGGTGCAGTCGGAGGATCCGGCGGTTCGGTGGTTCGGACTGGGTCCAGGCGCGGTGTAATCACCGCTAACATGTCAACTCAAACTGATCGGCTCGGTCGCTGCTCTCAGGATGGAAACTGTGTTTTTCTTTTTCCCGATCGGAAAAACTGGAGCGGTCCACCGCAGCTGCTCCGGCTCTCCTTTTTGTTCTCTTTTTTTTGATTTGCAGAAATGTTTAGCTCAGTTGTGTTTAAAAAAAAAGGGTATAAACTACACTGGTGTTGTGTTGGGTTTGGCTGACGGGAAATTTATACACCAACAAATGATTTTAAAATCAGTTATTGATGATTTAATTTAATTTTGAGGCATCAGATATTTTTGAAAGGCTTTTTAAAGGTAAATTATTTTGAAGATGAATTAAAGCAGACGCAGAGACGTGTGCAAGAATCATCAAAAATTACATTTAGCTTTGCAGAAACTATATTTATTTGATAAACTGACAATAAACACACACAATAAATACACAGCTGTTTTTTGCACACGTAGCTTTTGTGCTCACATTTGAATAAAAAGAACATAAACATGAAGCTTTTTAATACACTATAATAAGCAGGTGTAAGTGTTTGAACAGTGTGTTTGTAGTCCAATAGTGCTTCTTGTTTATTAGGATCCCCGTTAGCAGCAGCATGAGCATCGGCTGTTCTTCCTGGTGTCCACACACAAACGCACAATCTCACTTATACACACAACAACAACAACAAACAAAACAAAACAACTCGTCTCGTTAACTTTACAAAATAAGGAAGAGAAACAACTTGTCATTCAGTGCACTACACATTAAATCATATACAGAATTATAGATCCATCATTATTAATCTGGAACATATAATTCTTCATCATAGACACACAATCAGAATGACCGTACACAACATCTTATCAATCTATTCTATATTCTTTGCTCTCACAAGCATTACATTTTATTTGGAAACACCATTTTACTGTCTACACCTTCTCAAAAGCTTGAATAGTGAATCACAATATGCTCTCAATAAAATAAACTGAGTCGTCACAGGAGAAGTTAATTTCTGCCAATTAATGAACACATAAAACTCTGCGGGTCACGTTAACCTGTTAAACTCCTGCAGACGGTTTAACCTCGATTAAAGATAGATTTAAAGGAAACAAAGCAACGTATGGCAAAGCCTGCAGGTCCAGACTGTCGGGTTATGACAGAGGAGTGACTCTTTCTTCCTCCTCACAGGTGATGCAATATGTGGCACTTTGAAAGCAGGAATTTTTCAGATTCACAGGTTTTTCGTCTGCATTTAGAAAATTCAAGGACGAAGCAAAAAAAAGAAAAGAAGCAAAACTGCAGAGGGAAGAATAATTAACGGAGGCAGGTGTGGTATAATGTGTCATAAACAAAGGAGGAGAGACAGAGCGGCGGAACAAAAGGTATAAAGATAGAAGTGTCAAACATTAGCGCGCGCCAAGTCTTCTGTTGTTGTCTTTTGATGGTTATGACACTTGTGATAATTAACAAAAGCTAAGTGGAAGACGTTTACAACAAATCACGCTACCTTGATTCTTTGACAGTTTGCGTGTGGGTTTGGAGGAACTTTTCACAGAAAACAAGTTTGTGTCTCATTGTTTGAAAAGCCTTGATGGATTTTTTTTTTTTCTTCTAAACGAGCAGAATAATTGCTTCCATTTACTGCAGCAGTGAGCGCCGAGCAGCAGCAGCAGCAGCCTCCTCCTGCTGCACTCCGCCGTACCTCTGACATTTGTTGTTATGACAGGAATTTATGCTTTGAAAGCTTCTTTATTAGGATCCCGAGGGTCACGCGGTACACAATGGATCTGAGATGAGATGATGTGACCGCTGACCCCTTCATGAACTTCGGCGGAGATAACTTTGTTTGGGAGAGATGGCAGTAGGTTCACTAGCAACCGCTGCAGTCAATCAGTGTGTTTGGTAATCTGATTCGCTGCTGTAGGGATGGACGAGTGGCCCGCCGCTGAACCTGTCTGACCCGATACGCCAAATATTTGCTCTCGGTTTTATCTTAACATTTTACGAGCTGATTTGAATTTATTTTGAAGCCCGAATCATAACGATCACCGAGAAGCTGCCTTTTATCTGACTTCCAAGGCCGAAAACCCCCAAAACGAAGCGGTTCAAACTGCTGAGCGGCACCTGGAGAGCAGCACAGAGTCGCCGGTTATGTGGCCGATTTTAAGGATCTGTTGTTGGTTTTCAAATCAAACGCAGACTTCTGACTAAATGCTTGCGAGGAAGCAGCTTTTTTAGGCTTTAAGGCTCCACGAACTGATATTTAAACGAGTTAATTTCTGCATTTCCTACAGCTCTGCATCAGTCTCTCTCTGTTAGTTAATTAACAACCAATCAGCCTCAGCATGACACAGAGAAAACCAGGATTCCTCCCTGTTCTGGTCTGTTTGTCACCTGCTCTCTGGTATGTTTCACTTGATTAGCATCACTTCAGATGTTGTTGTTGTTGATGTTTATGCCACAAAAGTTCTGTTTCCCACATTTGTGTTGTTTCATCTGCGTTTATTTGATATTTTTCACATTTTATTAATGAAAAAGCATCTTATTGTAATTGTTTGAATCCATCAGTTCCAATTATCACAAACCAAACGGGTCCTAATGCGAAACACTCGCATAAGAAAATAATAAATGAGCCATTAACTCATTCAGAGAGGGAACCCAAACGCTGCAGCTTTTAGCGCCTTCATTGACAAACTATATGAGCGCTGCACAGTGGTTTCTGTGGTGTGTGTGTGTGTGTGTGTGTGTTGCAGCTGCATTTCATGGTGACCATGTGTTTACTGCTGTCTGCGAGATACGGATCAGCCACAAGCCAAACACTGGCCGCGGTGAAGGTTTTTATTTTCCACCAGCCGCTGTGGCGAGAAGCCGGCCATCATCTGGAGGAAGGGCTGAGCTCTGGAGGAGTCGGTGTGGCCGTAGGGCCCGAGGAGAACCACGCCGGGTTCGCTTTAATGCAACTTTATGCTGACGTTACAGCGAGCAGCAAACTTTAGGTTGCTGTGGTGGTTTTACATGGTGGACACGGTGCTAGAAGTTAAGACAGGATGTGCAGGAGAAGGTCCTCGAGGAAGATGTGATTAAAAAAACTACAAAAATAAAGTAAAATCTGTTGTTGTATTAGCAGTTTACTAAATACAGGCTGGAATTTAGCTTTAATTGTACTTTAAATCAGCACCACTCAGTATTTAAACTAAACAAGAACGACACGTCAGAGCTCCTGAGGTGTCAACACATCCATGAAACTATATTATTGAAATATTGATCCACAAACTTCTGCAAACATTTCCAGCATCCAGCTGAATATTGCATTTTGTATTTCCTTGCTATAGCTCCCCTATAGCTGACGCCGGCTGTTTTCTCTGCTGGGGTTTGCTGGTTTATTACCACTAGGCTATGCTGTGCTCCCAGGCCACTCTGCACTCCAGCCCAAACTCACACCCATCCAGGAAAAGATGAGTCTTCACACCTTCCTCCCCTCGCTCTCCTCCCGTCCTATCGCCGTGTGTTTTATAGCTCAGCCCCGGCTCCTTCCACTCTCCTCATCCTTCATCTCTCTGCTTTTGCTGCCTCCCTCCTCCTTTTTTTTTTCTCACTTTTGCCTCCCTCTCCCTCCCTCTCTCTCTAAGGTGCTGATCAATTCACAGTCTCCCCAGGAGGTGTGAGAAACCTCCCCTCGTCCTCACCCATCCACCCACAGCCACCTTTACCCCTCCACCCTGAACGGTGCAAACCTCTCCTCACCCAAATCCTTCACCCCTGGATTTTATTTTTTATTTTCTGTGTGTGTGTGGGGGAGTCCATGATGATGATGATGATGATGATGCTCCTTCTTCTTCCTCTGGCCTCCCCTTTTCTTTCTTTTCACTCCATCCCATCTCTTCTTCTGTCTGCAGAAGTGTCTGCAACACCATTAGCGCACCTGAAATAATAGAGCCGGTGACAAATGCTGCTGGATGGGGAGGGTAAAGGGAGGAGAGGTAAGGAGGTGTGTGTGTGTGTGTGTGTGTGTGTGTGTGTGTGTGTGTGTGATGGAGCTCCCCATCTATCTGCGGGGTTAATTCAGACTCAGCAGTCTTTCAGAGGGAAAGCGGCGCCGCTGACCCGGTGGCCGGTGGCACAATGTGAGAATTGACTGGCAGCACTGAGCACAGCTATTATTACAGGAATGTAGATGTTTAGAGGCGCCTCTGATTTCACACGGCTCCCCGCTATATAAGGAAAGCAGCTGTTTACCACGTCCATACATCTATAGGTGTGATGCGGTGATGTCAGCGCGACTGTCGCAGCTTCAGTCATTCACAGTTTTTCATTATTAATCCACATGTTCACGTTAATGCAACACCTACGGAACAACTGTTCAGGGAAGAAGAAGAAGAGGCAGCAGCAGCAGCTTTCCTGTGTCGAGGCTAAATAAAGCTTTCAATTACTGCTTCTTATATTTAAAGCAACATCTAGAACACAAGTGATGTAAACAAAGAACAGATTTAATCTACTTGTGGCTCTTTATGAGTCTATTTGGGTTTTATTTATGGCAGGAGCAGCGGCTAGAATGTCACTTTCACTGTAAATGATCAGATTTTGCAGCGTTTTATGAGAAATAACACTTTTAATCCAAATTAAAATAACACACACAGAGACACCGGATATCAAAGGCAACACACTGAAACACAAATGGAGCTATTACATGTTTTATTGGCAAATATTTACACGAATAAAGATAAAAAGGAATATGACATGTCGTTTCTTTATAAAAGGTAATAGAACAGAATTACTTTATTGTCATTGCAGTGTGTTAAAAAATAAAACAGCAACTCTGTCAGTCATTCACACAAACAGACAACAGCTGTTAAAAAAATAAATATAAAAACCAGAGGAAGAAATGTGCAGGTATAAAATATAAAAAAATACAGAAGAATAATAATAATACAGCTTATTTTTGTAAAGGTGTCACATTTGGTGCAGGAAGAGCTCCATAAAAGACTGATTCTGCTGCACATATTCAATGCTTTGGCTGAAAATAGTGCAAAAAGTGCACTAAAGGTGCAGCTAAAAACGTGCAGAAGGTGCACAAATTAAAGCTGTTTCCAGATTCTGTTTAAGGGACAGTGACTAAACTGCAGGTAGTGTTACATATAAATGACATATTCAGCGTTTACTGCAGCAGATAGAAGAAGATAAAAATTACTGACAGTGCATCAGAGGTGCACATGAAGCCTAATTGCGCGTTTACGTTGCAGAAGCTGAACTTTCATCCGAGTGACCTGAGCTTTCCTCCGTCGCTCTGCATCACGTGTAATTTCCTGCAGCTCCGGTAGAAGGCGCAAATGATTAAGCATTAATGTGTGTGAGAGGAGGAGAGAGGAGCAGCTCACAGGAACGTTTGGGCCAAACTGCAGCAGGATCCAGTGAAAAAAAAAAACCTCCCAGAGGACAGAGCTACCTCCTGATTTAAAAATAAAAATAAATAAAAACCTGATTTCATGGGTTGGAATTAAAACCTCGATCTGTTGTTTTATCCTCATCACGCCAAAGGTCTGATTTTTACCAACAGCAGTGACGTTTTTTAGCGTAATGACGCTCCCAGGATGTGAGAGCTGTTATCTGTTTAGAAAATCCTGCAAGTAAAATAAAATAAAAATAAATCCCATCCTGATTTACAAGAAATTAGACAAACTGTATAATAAAATAATTCCAACACCTCTGTTTATAATCATGGATTAGTAGCTGATGATGGAGAAGCTCCTCTAATGATTTTTATTTCCTCATATTGCAGCTCGTTACACGAACTTTTGGATGAAATCTCCAAATCATTTGCCCCTTTTTATTTACTTCTATATTTTAACCCCATGAGTGAACAAGTCAAACTGCTCCCATCCGGGCTGCGCGTCTCCTGACATCCCATAATGCAGCAGTAGTTTCATATAATTAGATAAACTGTGAAAACTTTGCAGCAGGTTTTTCTGTCTGTGCTGCAGCAGTGACACAAAGCAGAAGGAGCCTCAGTGGCCTTCCTTCCCTCTCCCTCTCTCTCTCTCTTTTCTTTTTTTTTTTCTGGGTTGCAGATCCCAACATGTTTAGGCGCAGAGCTGCGGGGCTGCAAAAAGTTTGACCTCAGTTTGACTCCTTAGGCTGCCAGTTGCTCCTTGTTTTTTTTTTTTTTTTTTTTTTTTTTTCCAACAGGCGATCACAAAGAGCGAGCCAATCATTCACACCTCTGACCTGCAGCGCTTTCTGTCTTTATTACTGCAAAATAATACAAATAACAGCCACACATTTGCTTTCTTGCAGCATTTCTGTTAAATAAAATAACTGGAAGTAGTTTGAAAATAGTTAACATACAGAGGACTGAGCAGCTTAGAGGTTCAGTAATAATGTGTTGGTTTGGCTGAATAACGCGCATTTATTTGTATTTATTTATTTATTGTGTGTTATCTAACATAAAGGTTCCTGTCTGTGTCCACACATGCACAAGTCAGGACGCACACAGGCCGCCTAATAAGGCTTTCATTTGTTTCGGCAGTCAAACATGCTGTCAATTTGCATTCAGCCGTTTGAAAGTAATACCTGCTGATTTTATTGAAACGACTCAAAGCATTACCGTCATCGCAAAGCGGATTAAGCAGAAGTGACGGTATTTGCCCCCCTGCTCTCTTTCAGGATACCAAAACGCGCTGACCCTCACGAAAGAGCAACTCCAAGAAGAGAAAGTGGAGCTTTTTTTTTTATTTTATATTTTATGGGTGCTAATTGAAGGAGCTTAATTGCTTTATAACGCCATGGTGGTTATTTTACAGTGAGCAGGCGCTGATTTGAGCCCCTTTCATGTTAATTTAGTCCTCCCTTAAAACGTTGGTGTACCTTGTAGTGGTGTAGTGAGCTGTGTTATCCTGCTTGTGTCTCACTAAAACCCACAAATTCAGCTGAAAGTGCGTTTTAAGCTGCAGCTTCCTCCCTTTAATTAGAAATAACCTCACTTCAAGAAAACGTTTATGTGGCATTAATGCGCTTTTTAATTATTTACAATGCCGTAAAAATAAAAAAAAATATCAATCAGAAAACGAGAGCTTCTACTCACCAGTAAATAACAGAATTGGCAAAGTTGACGCGCACGAGTCACTTGGGTTTATTATTTGATCCGGAGCCTCTGTGCGTAAAAGTCCGCGCCTCGTGGCTCCTCTGCTGCCCGCAGCCCCGGAGCTCTCGGACTGCGGGGAGGCTTTGATCGTCATTTCATGCTTGTAAAATCGTCCCATCGGATCCCAGCGCTCGGCTTTTTTACCGCAGGAATCACCGCCGAATGTGTGAAGCCGCATTATCATGTTATGACACCGTTTCTGGCACCGGGGGCAGATGATCGATGGCTGGACGCGCTGCACAAGAGGGGAAGAGAGAGGAGGAAAGAAAAAAAAAAAACTTCAAACAGGCTGTCACAGACCAACAACACCTTACGAGCATAATCAGGAGATAATATGAGTCCTTCACACAGCCTCCGTTCATGTGTGTGATGGGCTGAGAAATAAATAAAAAGTTAGCTCCAGTGCGTAAAACCCAACAACAACAACAAAAATCAAATATTCTATTAAACTGTCTGTAAATCTTTAATGTGTTCTCATCCCTTAAACTAACCCTGCTCATGTTATTCCTTTTTTTATATATATTCCTTCGTATGCCATGAAATATCTCATTAATATTTTACCCAGATCTGGAGGTAGTTAAACTTCTTTCTTAATTAAAAAAAAAAGATCAGCTAAATGAAATAAGATTTGTACCCCTTTATATCCGGCGAGCAATCAAACATAACGAGATAACGTAGTAGGAAATTAAAACTATTTGGTTAATTTATAACCACACATTATTCAGTCAGATCATCACTTTCCTTGAAATTCCTCCAGAAATTCCGCAAAGATTCCCTCCATATATTAAAGCCCATCAATATTTGACCAAACTTTTACAATCTCTCTACGGCAAAGGCGTTAAAACTCAAGTGAACGGTTCATTATAAAGAGAGAAAAGATGAATTAGTGACGAGTCTGAGAGCAGAAAGTTGACCGTAAGCGGGTTTAAGTGCAGCTCTGTTTGGTTGTGAGAGGTTTCGTGAAAGTTTGAGTGCAGTTAGAAGGATTTAATTAAGTCAGAGGAGTGAGAATGAGTGCACATGTGGGCGCGTAACAGCCAGAGAAGGAGACGTCTCAGTCAAATGTTCGCTGTTTTGGTGAAATGACGCACAGGAGAGGCCGGCAGAGGAGCTAAGTGTGTGTTTTCTACTCGCGGATGATGTTTTGTTTTGCGCCTACTCGCCAATGTGGCCTAAAACCGATCAATCAGCCCCCGGATCGATCACGTCGGGAGCCAATAGGGGGCTCCCATCCCTGTGCCTCCCTGCCATTGGACAGCCCGGGCAGACTGGAGCGACCCATTCAGCGCTGCTGTGGGGGAGAAGGGACGGACAGCGTTCACTGTTACTCAGACATGAGAAATAAAAGGTGCTTTTAGAAGCTGCTGTAAAATTTAAAGAGCTTATTTTAGAATTCAGATTAAAACCCAAATGTGAAGATGTGGACTAATAGTTCTGCTTTTAGAAGAAAACAATGAATTCTGATTATTAAACGTTGCTTCTAAATAACTTGGAGAAAGTTGCAGGATGTTTTTGTTCCTGTTTATGTGGAGCTGCAGACGTTTAATAAGCTGTGCATTTCCATTCCTGAGTCTTATATGGATTCATGCAAACACAGGGAGCAAACAAAGTGTGTAGAAGTTAAATAGGAGCTAAAACAGGCCCCAAACCTGCAAACTGTGTGTCTGGCTACAGGCTACACATGCTGCTGGCAGCCGACCAGAGGCGGAACTTGACCACACAAGTCCTCTAATGAACCAGTGTTCCACTTATTTTTGATAACAGCAATGACATAAATGACTAAAGGATTAAAATGCCCACACAGCCTCCTAATTACATACCTGACAATAGCTCACATCACAGTTGGAAGCTTCTAAACTATCTACATGGTGCCTGGTGCGTAAATCCCGAAATTCACGTTTCGGTGTTTACAGAGCGGCTCCAGACTGCAGAATAAAGTCAGTTTGTGAGGATGAGCCGCGGAGCCGGAGTCAGAGGTGGTATTCTGTGTTTGTGCCCGTGTTGTTCCAGCTCGCGGTGCGGCTGGCTGAGGGCTCGCAGGGTCCTCCCACCCCCCCTCCTCTCCGCACGACTTGCTGCAGCCCGGTGCGTTGTGTAAGACGCGACCTGTTATGGCCACCACTACTTCCGGGTTTCAGCAGTCTGGTCCAGATCCTCCGCTCCTCCTCAGCTCAACACACACATCCATTGTACACAAACGGGCAGGCAGGCAGGCAGGCGGCTCACGCATACACACGCACTCACACACATGCAGACGCAGATGCACACACACACACAGCGCAGCATCGATCGTGGCTCCTTTAAGAAAGCCTAAGCCAGAATTATCACCCCACCTCCTCTTGATCTCCTCTAGACGCTTTTGCATAAGAAAATCAAGCCGGGAGCCGAGAGTGATCAAAGAAAACGAGAGGAGCGCTGCTTCATTTTTTAACTGTGATTGTGACCATTAACATTTAGGTGGTGCCGATCCCGTGGAGACGCGCGTCGGACCATCATTCATCCGGTACTTTTGACAAGCCCTCGCGTTTTGACTGACAGGCGGAGTGGCAAAAAGCCATGAGAGTCGCCAGTTTTGTTTGAGGGGCTATTTTATTTCCATCCTGGTTTTGGAAAAGGGAGCCCGGTGCCGCTGCCCCGAGGACAGCCGAGGACCTATTCGCCGCGCCTGGGCTAAAACTTGCACAGAAAGCGGGAGCTGGCTTCACCGTTCCGTGTGGGGAGAGAGAGAAAAAAAGGCATACGGGATTTTGGCTGAAACATCTTCCCATTTATTTGGATTTTCTTTCTTTATTTCGTCTCCACCCTGGCCTCAGAGGGGATTTACCTAAACTGAAAGGACGACCAGGGAGTGAGGAGGGTTATGGCGCAACGGGTACGTAGGACGATTCCCCCCCTAAAAAAGTTTCTCTAAGTCCGCTGCGCTTGAATGCAATGCTGCGCTGTAACGTGGCTTAATGACACACACTCGGACACACACTCGCGGCGAAAGTTTCTGTCGCCGTCCAGACACATGGAGACAACAATTTTCGTGTTTGGCGTCTTTTGGCACGGCATTACGCACGGCCGCACTCGTTTGCTCCACAAACCGGCCCTCCGAGGGACATTGGGAGCGTGATCATATCTCACATCGGCTATGTTTTTTAGATTAGTTATGACAGGCCAGTTACTGGAAGCGAAATGGGGGGGAGGGCATAGAGGCAAAACAAATCTGCACATTTCTCTGTTGACTGTTCCGTCAAGATTCCACTTCGAGTTTTTTTTTCTTTTCTTTTTTTTACGAGCGAAATCCAAATTTCACCGTCAAGTTGTGCTTTGCGTAAATTGCGCGAAAACATGCAAAATTAGCATAATGGCATCGAGGCACTTTTTTGGGGGCGTTTGTTGCAATGAAGTGATGACAAACGCTTTGATTCTTCTGCTTCGGAACCGCGGTGCTGGATCCTCACGCGGACAGCAAACAGTGTAAAAAGCAGAGATGTTCCAGGGACACTGGACACATTTAGCTGCTCGCTTTGGCACCGGAGCTGCACCACGCTGGGGTTTGCACCTCTTTGCCTTTAGGGTCGAAACGCTCAGCTTTAAGTGATAATGCATTTTTACTCTTTCCCCGGCACTTGTTTGTCACGTCCAGTGAGCACTATCAATAATTCAAGCCCGTATTTTCTACCTATTAAAGAAGCAAAACCTCAAATCGAGCTTTTATTTGCGCGTCTGCAGCCACGAAAACCGACATTTCTGCGTTTTAACAAAGCGTCGTGGTGTTTAACGGCCACTAAACAACGGCGTGAACACCAAACTGCACAATGCAACTCAAAAAGTGGGAAAAAAAAAAAAAAGTTTGAATATTCAGCTCGGGTTTAACACACACGAGACGCGTTTGGGTGCTGGCGCTAATCACAGTGTGCCTGATGGGTAATAACATGCTGCACAATTATGAGCCTTTAAAATTAGAAAACACTGCAATTAACAGGTTTAAGACGTTTGTTGTTGTAAACAGTGAAAACACAGCTCACCAGGAATATGTAGTTAAACCCAAACCGCCTGGTTCACAATAATATTAAAAATAACAACAACAATAATAATAATAATACATCCGAGTCCAGTTCCTGTAGTTTGACTTTTTCTTTTTTGTCCTCCCAGTAATTTAGCACATCTTGAATAATTCATACGTATTTTTTTCTCCTCTGGGCTACAAGGGTCACTGTGAATAAGTTGAGAACAAAACTACTTTTCACGTCAGAATAATCATTTTCAGATTGTAAACAAGCTGAACAAGTCACTTCCAGGCTCGTGTGTTCCAAACTTTCCTCGAGCAGCACAAATGAAACCACTGAGCTGAATTTATTTCTTTTGTTTTTCTCGCCTTAAAAAGACTCAGGATTTTCAACGCAAGAGCTTTTCTGGAAATCTCTTTTAATGAAGGCAAAATGTTCGAAATTAATAAAACTATTTCGGAATTTTACTCTTTTTTTATTTTTTATTTTTTGGGGAGAAAGAAATTCGAAATTAATAAAACTATTTCGGAATTTTACTCTTTTTTTATTTTTTATTTTTTGGGGAGAAAGAAAAACAAAAGTGGACTTTTTCTTCTAGTATTTTCCTGACTTGCGGTTTTATTGCAAAGTTTGAACAGAGTCAGAGATATTCTGTGTTCACTTGTGGACCCCCTCGTGTTTTGTTGTTGTGCAGTACGAAGACTTGCCCCACTACGGGATGGACGGTGTGGGCATCCCGACCACCATGTACGGAGACCCGCACGGAGCCCGGTCCATGCAGGCGGTGCACCTCAACCACGGTCCCCAGCTGCACTCGCACCAGTACCCGCACACCGCCCACACCAACACCATGCCTCCCAGTATGGGCTCCTCCGTTAACGACGCTCTCAAGAGAGATAAAGACGCTATATACGGGTAAGTGCAAGCCTCGGATCCGTGCAGGAGGAGGAGGAGGAGGGAGGAGGGTGTGGGGGGGACGAACTCGCTCTCTGGCGGCCAGTATCCAGTGCGTGGGAGTGGGCAGCCGAGGGTGGGTTAGTGGGTGCACAGTCCGGGGAAAACACCGGCTCGGGACGGAGCTGTGTCCCGGTGAAGTGGAGCCCAAAGTGCTGCAGAGGCGCAGGGGAGGAGAAAGGAGCTGCACGGGCTTCTGTTGTGCTTTTAAATTTGCGCAATTTTGAATTTTACGCTCCTGAAGTCACTCGTGTTTCCCATCTTGTTTCCCCTCAATAAACAATTTAAGAAATGCTGCAGAATTAAAGAGAAATGTGGAGTTTTATTGGAAAACTTGAGGAGTTTATCTCACGGATGTCCTTAGAAAATTGTATTTTGGCTTTTAGGAATAATAATGAGAGGTTTGAAGCAGACCCACTTCCTTTATTTTATTCCTAAAGTTTCACGGTTTATCCTGAGCAAAATAATTACCTTCCCATTTTGAAGCATTTTAATTAATTGCGCTAATTTGCCACGCTTCAGAAAAAAAACTATAATATGTAAAGAAGATCCCACAAATACACATCATTTATTAATTTGCAGGAGTTAATTAAAAATTCCCAGAATGAGGTTTTCAGAGCCACTAACTGAACGGGCTCAACTTCAGGAGGCGTCTTGACTTTTACGCAGATTTAATCCGAGGACCTAAAGAATAAATAACAAACAAATGAGCGCAAATTTAAACGCCAACATCTCCACAGATTTATTTTCTTTAAATGTATTTTTTATTTTTTTGTGCCAAACACACACACGCCTGTGTGTCCAAACGAAGACCTGAGCTCGAAATTGTTTGACAGACTCTAAAGCTTTTATGCTATTAGGCGCGCCTAGATTTAATCACAGAAGTCTGCCCGCTGTTTGCAGCCTTTCTCCGAGCCTCTGCATAATATAATATAATAGCTCGGGCTGCAGCAGCAGTCCCCATGGGCGAGTTGTTGAGGAGTAGCATGGCTGGCTAAATCTAGCCTGGAGTAGTCTTGACCCCGGCGCTTGTTCTCTCTGGTGACATTTGCTATTGTGTGTGTTCCCAGGCACCCCCTGTTCCCTTTGCTTGCACTGATTTTTGAGAAATGTGAATTAGCGACTTGCACCCCCAGAGAGCCCGGGGTGGCGGGAGGAGACGTCTGTTCATCGGAATCTTTCAATGAAGACATAGCAGTGTTTGCAAAACAGGTCAGGAAAGTTTGACTTTTGTAATCTGCATGCTCGGGCTGGTTCAGCTCTTAACCTGCACGTCCAACAAAACAGAAAAAAGAAATACAAGTGTGGACTTTTACGCACAATAATGCACCTATTAATAAATGTTATTTTCAAAGTGTGTTCATATCATATAGTGAGATAAATGATGACGTTATTGCATATAAATACAATCATGCATCACGTGCTATTTATAACTTTATAATGTAGTTTTTAATCCTATATTTCCTGGTTATGTTTTGGCTTTTAGATTCGGGCAGAAAAACCTTTATTTTCATCGAATCCAGAATTGGATAACCTGGTAAGACACTTTTAATCTGCTCTTTTGAATTTATATATATATTTTTTTACAAATGTGATTCTGCGTATTTTCACACCAGCTGCTGTGTGCATGTTCATTGGCGGGACGTTCATCTGTGTCAGAGAGCCACGTGGTTCGGAAAAGTTAAAGCAGGATTGCACATGATGTTCCTCTTTTTGGGCTGTTTGATATCATGATGGCCCCCGGTTGTATCTGCAGATGAAGGGCCGCTCTCAGACAGCTGTCACACACCTTTGAACTCAGCCTGGAAACTTATTCTAGTCAATCTCTTCACTTTGTACAGTTTGATTCTCTAAGTGTAATGTCAGAGTAATGTTTTCCTCACGACTAGTTGGTGGCTAATAGATCTCTGACTCTGAGGCTTATTGCAGCTGCAGCCTGCGCTGAACGCCTGCTCTCCATATTGCAATAACGTCCAAGTTTAATATCAGTTCCACATAAAATCCATTCATATGAATATTTTCTTCATCTGCAGTTACTTGCATTGAGAAAAACGCGCCTGTTTAATATCAAGACATGTGAGCAGCTCATTTTTTATTGTTATTTTAATTTTTCAGATGATTCAAGCCATTCAAGTTTTACGATTTCATCTTCTGGAGCTGGAGAAGGTAATATTCTCTCGCCATTTCTGTCCAGCGTGCCACTTCAGACCTATGGGCTGTATTTGCATAAATGTATTTTTGCTAGTCGGTTATAATTAGCGTCAAAATCAATCATGGGGCCATTTCTCTTCCGCGTTTAATCACGACGCAAGCTGTTACAACTGGAACGGATATCTCTGTGCCCAAATCTCCCCCATGTTTTAATGAAGTTTAATGCTGGCAGAAATTGCATGCAAGGTGAAACATATAGGCGAACTTTGCGGGTTTTTTAGAAATGATTCTTTGTGGAGGGCAAAAGGCCCCAGGCAGCCATCTGTGGATAGAGGGAGTAGTGGGTGTAAGGCTCTTGATTTGTCTCCGTATCAGATGGAGTGCAAGTAGCCCGGACTGTCAACTTTAACCCAAACTTTAACGTTCTCAAACACCATCAAAGCTGTTAAAAGTTTTTAAAGTTTTCTTTCTCTGCATGCTTTGCGTTTTTTTTTTTTAAATCCACAGATCTCAGGCTGCAGATGGTATAGTCTGCAGCTATAAAGGAAGCTCAGTAAATTAAAGTTTTTTTGTTGTTTGTGTCTCGTGCTGCAGGATGCGCCACATTGGCAGCGATAATGTAATAAGTTGACCAAATTAAACAGTTTACCTTAAATGTCAGTCAAGCGGGTCACCCTCCTCTAATGGCCACTACCCGGGGCACCGATGATGAATTTAACACGGGTGTTGAGTGCGTTGTAGCCTCTGAGCCCTCTTGTCACTGTCAATTTTCAGCGATATCTCTATTTTGAGAGGAGGGAAAAATAAAGTTGCTATCGCTGGCTGGACAGAGCGCCCCGTCACCACCACGGCGTGCCAAGGCGCACGGACCGGACACACCTTAGGCTGAATGTTAGAATTCCGGAGCAAATATGAAACTTTTTGGAAGCAAAAATAAATACGTTTGACAGTGTTTGATGATTTATCTTAATGCAATATGTTGTCAGCGATCAGTTCATGTTAACTCTGTTAAAAGATTTAAATATTTTAGATGCGCTTCTGTGATGTGCGTTTTTTTTTTTGCCAAATTGCGTAAAAGCTCTCCGTTGCGCTTTTTACGCGTCAAAGCGACATAATGTTGTGTGTGTTTATGGGCATTTTTCTGTAAGTGTGTGACGCCTCTGTCTTCCTTCTTCCTTTCTCTGCAGGTACACGAGCTGTGTGATAATTTCTGTCACCGGTACATCAGCTGCTTGAAAGGCAAGATGCCTATCGACTTGGTCATAGACGACAGAGAGGGCGGGTCCAAATCAGACAGCGAGGAAATCACAAGATCGGTGGCCCTAGATCAGGTACATCTCTCCGCCTTGGTGTGTGTGTGTGTGTGTGTGTGTGTGTGTGTGTGTTCTCCCTGTTGGCTATTCAGCTATTCTGGGTCACTACACCGCTGCGCTGTTATTTGCATATGATTAAGGCCGTTTTACATTCCATCCATCGGAATGAAAAAAAATTCAGAATAATGTTGCTATTATTGGCCCATTAAGACTTGAACCCGGAACCGACCTGGGAAGATTAGCTCGAAAAAGCATCGCCATAAACTTGACCTGTTTCATGTCGATTTTAATTTAGTGCCTCTCTCCATTTTCTCTCGTCTCTTTTTCTTCTTCTTCTTTTTTTTTTTGATCCTAAGAGAAACGTTATCAGCTCCTCTGTGTTGTGTCGCCCTGGAGAGAGCAGAGCATGGGCTGCAGACTGTGGTTTAGATGCCTTGGTTTCTCCACTGTAGAGTTCACGGTTCATTACGCGTCTTGTCAGTATTTTTCCTTAGACATGAGTGCACATTGCTTATCGAGACCCCTCCTCTCTTCCTCCTTTATTTCGCTCAGAGCGCACAGATTCAGCCCCCAATAAGAAGGTTTATTTTCGAAAGCTACAGAAGCAGCGGGTATTAAAGGTAGATTAGGGAGTGTTTCCTTTTGTGCAGATATCAGAGATAACCACAGCCTTCATTATGTGCTCCACTGGCTGTTGGCACTCCGGGGACATTGTAGTGTGCGCACAGGCATGACCCTAATGGTCCATACACTGCCGTTAAATAATGATAACAGCAACCGATGATTAGAATTATGCAAATCTGGATTTTTCGGCCATTAATAGATCGAGTCATTTGCGCAGGAAGCAGGGTTGCAGGCTATGAGACCACATTTCAATAAGTTAAACTATCCGAGAGTTTTAAGAAATGGCTTTGGAGTGCAGCGGCTATAACCTATGGATGGCGAGGAGAGGAGAGGAGGAGGACGAGGAGGAGGAGGGAAGGAAAATCAAGTATCCAAATTAAAGGGATTAGTCGGATAGTCCGACATAAAAAGTAATGAAGCGATTAGGCTAAATAATTTAAATCAGCGGACTTCCATATGGCTGAGTGGCTGGTCTGAGTGGAGAGAGAGGCAGCCACCGGCTTTTATGTCCTGGGCTGAATGGCAGGACTGGGAGCGGACTGGGCCCCGGCTGGGAGGACCCCCACCCCGCCGCGCATGCACTCCTCCATCCCCGGCCCTTATGTCTGATTATGGAAATGAGAAAAGATCACCCGGAAGATAATACTTCATTTAATCCAGCAACAGAATTAAATAACACAGACGCCACTTGTGCATTTAAGTGTCTCTGTGAGCAGCCTGTTGTATTCTCCCGGGATCCAGTTGTCAGAAAGTTTTTTTTCTTTTTTATAGATAGGTCAAAGCATTGACTGAAGCCTTATAGTGTATAGATATGGAAATAGAGTGTGTTAAAACCCAAGGGTTTCTAGGTATATGAAGAAAATTATGTTGTGCTTGGGGCACTGATGCAGATCTTTAATTGACTGTAAGATGAAGACATGGCCTATTTTAATATAATGATGGTCTCTACATATAGCCAATTAAGAGCAATATGTTTATGCTGACAGAATAATATAAATGACCTACAGGCAGAGTCTTTTTTTTTTTTAAGCAAAATGCAGGGAAACTTTTTGACAGATGTGTGATATTGTGGGATGTTCTAGTAGGATAGCGTGGTCCACAGCAGCAGGCTGTGTGTAAATGGGCATATCCAAACAGGCAGAGGGTGCAGCCTCTCACTGCTGAATACTTATATTGTCAATCTAATGGCACTGCACTTCATGACTTACTTGCGGCAGAATATATATTTTTTAAAATTTCGTGGGCTATTTTTGTGTGACATCTTATCTGCAGTTGTTAGGCAGTGACATCCTTAACGAATTTGCATTGTGTGTGCATTATCTCTTTCCATATGTATTTTTAATATATGCCCTCGGGCATAAAGTTGAAGTGGACTGGAAAAAAAATGCTGAGAATTTGCACAAAAGAACAATGTTAACAAGATGGAGAAAGCAGGCTCATTTATTCATAAACCAATTTATTCCAGTGAGGCGACTGTAGCAGAGGGAAAAAAATGTCAGAGGAAAAAAAATACTTTGAATTTATTAAACTCAACAATCCAACAACGCTGACTTTCTTGCTGCATTATGCACTCTTGCGTCATAACAGTAATTTTCTGAATATTCTTTACATGTCTTTACATTGTTTTTTTTTCCCTCCTTAGCCTGCCTGTGCAGGCGGGTTTGAAGGGACACTGAGCGCCCCTTTCAAAAGAAAGCAGAGCATAGCTGAGAGGTGAAAAAGTCAAAGAGGCTCTGCGCTGGCTTGTGAATGCAGCCCAGCCAGTTTGGGCTTACCCTCCTGTGTTTGTGTGTGTCTCTCTGTGTTGGTGTGTGTGTGTGTGTGTGTGTGTGTGCACAGGCTGTGTGCATGCATCTGTCTGCAAGTGTATGCATACATGTGTGTGTTTGTGTGTGTGTGTGTGTGCATGTGTGTGTTCAGACTGGCCTGATAAATGCAGCACCCCCCTCAGGTGCTATGTGAGTGGAGTGACTGGTTAGCACCAGTTGGACTTTCTTAACTCTTTCCCTGCCGGTCTCCGGAGAGCTTCTCGCTGCGTTTTGTTTTCTCCACTTGAGCTGCTGCGTTTTTCTAGTCGCCCTGTCGGATCTGCTTTGAGCTCATCTGTGCACAAACATAAAAGCCAAAATAAAACTGTGCTACTCTGAGTGAGTTTGGCGGAGGCCTTTTAATGTGGCGGGGCTCGAGTCCACGGCTGCGTCTGTCTCAGGCTCCTTGTTGTTGTGGAAATATGGCTGCTCTGCTGATTGCATCCCTATTTGCCTGGCACACATGTTCACCTCGGTCTCAAGAAGCGGGGAGGTATTTCCACGCCGCCGTACGTCATTTGCACAGTTGCCTTTAATTGCAGCGAGAGCGCGGGGAGGGGCGCAGTAATTTGCTAATGAACTCTGAGGGCCCAGGCTCTCCGCTGTAGAGCAGAACACCACTAATAGTGCTGAGGACTCACTCCAAGTCTCAAGAGCTCCTCTACTTGATTGAGCCATGCAGGCTGAAGTGGGGCTGGAAATAATTGAAATTTCCCTCAAAAAATATTCACCGGCTGACTTTTTGTGGATGTAAGAGTCTTAAATGATTATGAATGCTCGGCACTTGATCTGTTGAGTTAATTTAGTGGAGAGGTATTTTTATATTAGGGAGGCTTTGTGGCATTCGCTGAGTGATGTCTGCAGTGGAAATCATGTGCAAAGAATGTGAAAGGGGGCCTGCAATCTGAAATAACATCTATACATTTGGGATCCGTGGCTGTTTTTCTTACATCCTGGACAATCTTTCATAAACAAACCCAGCTTGTTTGAGCTCAGTGTTGTGGTCACTGTGTAAGAATTTGCTCTCGATAGCGCTATCGCGGTATCTTTTTCCCAACAATTGGCACTGTTATGCCATACAAGTGCGGGTTTCCAGGTCAGTGAGACCCAGCAGTGTTGGTTTAGGTAACTCTGGCGGTCAAAGAGTGACCCCTGGCCCCCCCTCCCCGCTCACTCCTAACTCAATGGAAACCATGACTGCTGGGGTCAGCCACTATTTTCCTAATCAGTACACCGCTATCGCTAATCTATCCGCTTCTCGTTGAAGTATGGATCGAGTTTCACCCGACTTAACAGGCGCACACACTCGCTCTGCTGTGTTTTCTTCTTCCCCCCTCGCTCCTACAGTGGCACGCCGCTGCTCTTAATACAAACTTTTGAATCATTGTAGTGATTGTTGGTAATAGCGGCTTTTGTAGTTGAATAGAGGAGAGGTTTGACCCCCACTCGGCCTCCCTCTCCCTCCTTCGCTCCCCCTCCTCCCCTGGACTCCCCCTTTTTTCTTTTTCTTTTTCTTTTTTTTTTTTCCATTCGGGCGGCTGTTGAGGATTCAACAAGTGATACAAAGAGGTGACCACGTGACTCGTGTGTTTCTTAGCCTCTTCATTATTGTGGCGGAATAGCAAGTAGGGGTGATTATGATTAGGAGAACTTCAAAGAATACGAATGTCAGGAGCGCCTTAAACGCCGCGAGATGATTTTTTTTTTCTTTCAGTTGATTTATTAGTTGTTTTTTTAAATCCTGCGAGTGTTGCTGGAAAGCGTCGCTCGCTGTGTCACAGATACTCTGTTGTGATCGCCACAAGATCCCGATTGCAAATAAAGTTCTTGGCTTGTGTCTCCTGTTACTTATGATGGGCGGCCATGTCTGTCCCCGAGGCCTGCCGTGGTTTCTTTGGCTAAGTAAACAATAACCTGGCTTAACACATGTGTACTTAGCTAATGGAAAGTTCCTCTCCCCCCTTAACCCCCTGCAAGCCTCCGACAATGGCCACCGTCACAAACAGGCCCCGTCTCCAAGGAATCCGCCGAGAACATCCGAGTGGAAGCTAGGCTAGGCTAACGAAGAAACCGCAGCAAAACATGTCATTAAGAAATTACGGCTGCCTTTTCATTCACGGCTGAGAAAAAAAAAAAGAAGAAGAAGAAATGTGCTTTGTTTGGGGTTAGATAGCGTGGAGGGGAGAGCCCTCCACTTCATGTTGTTGTTTGGATTTCAGCTCACAGAGGGTAAACAAGGAGGGTATAGCCGGAGTGGAGGAGAGGCCACAGAGAAAGAAAATCAGTTTGTCAGTTTCCGCGAGTGTCATCTAAATGGACTTTGAAAGCTCTGGTAATTATCTCAAACATGTAATTATCTTTGCTTGTCTCTATGAGCTTAACCCACCAGTTTTAAAAAGCCGATTGAAGAGTACCTGACGGCGATTCAGTGTAGCATACTTTACTCACTCAAGAGACCAAATCCAGTTTTCTCCCTCACCCCCTTCAGCAATTATAAGGTTATTTCTTCTTTCTTTGTCTATTGTGAGGAGTTAGGGAGGAAGGGGGGAGTGCAGAGCAGAATGGGAGGGAGTGAGGGGGTCTTTTGCTCTCCCTCTCTTTCTCTCTCCCCCCCACCTTTTTTTTTTTTTTTTTTCACCACGCATACCATTATCAGCCCCTTCTTTTCATTTTGGAAGCACTAATATTGCAGCGAGGGGAGGAGCGGGGTGGAGAGAGCAGAGGTAGTCGGGCAAGCACTTGCCTGGCCGGTTATCAGAGAGGCAGATCCTGCTTTATCTAGTCACAGTGGAAAGCAAAGTAAACAAGAGTTTACAATAGCTGGCCTTTCAGCCCCTTTCACTTACAGCTTTCCCACCAGCGCTCAGCCGAGTGGGAGAATGTGTCTGTGGTTATTGCAGGACCATCTTGCTGCTGCTGCTGCAACACATGGCATTCTCGCAGATTTCAACTCCAAGGAAGCAGCGCTGTTGCAAAAGGTCAAAAACGGTGTTAAAGAAAACAACCACAAAGAACAGATGCACCAAAGAATTCTGGGGGATGGAGTAGCCCGACTGTCATCTTTGATTCAGATGTACCACCGCTGAGGAGTGTATGTGTGTGGGGGGGTTATTTGGATATTTATGTCTGCGCCGTTAAGTATGCACATATGATTATTTCCGCACGCTCACTGGCACGGAGTGGAAAGTAAATATCCATATCATCACAAAAGATATTTCAGAGTGAAGAAAGACGGGAAAGGTGGGGAGGAGGGGGCAAAGCACAACAACCTTAACCGTTTTCTTTATTATTGCAAATGAATTGGCAAGGCAACATTTCTTGCATGAGCGCTTGTATGATATGGGGCCTGGCACAGCGAGAGGAGGGAAGCCCCTCTTGCATCTTAGACGCGGCACAATGAGAATGCATTGGATTGGAATGCCTCACCGATCATAGCGGAATCAGAATTTCCAGCAAGGAAAATCTTTTCATGGCGAATTAGGGTGGTGTAGGGAAGAAAAATGGTAATGAAAAAAAGAAGAAGAAAAAAAAAAAGGTATGCACGGCTCAAAAACAGGGTTCCCTCGGCTTGGCGCGGCAGATTTAAGAAGTTTAGCTAAAGCTAGGCAGAATAGAATGTGGAAAATTGAATTTACTAAACAATTAAGCATTGAATTCAGCGACATCCTGCGCAGGAGAGAGAAAGAGTTAAAGAGAGAGCGACAGAGAGGCAGAGAGGGAGCACGGTGGCTCATTAAAGGGACAGAATAAATCAAGTGTGCAGCACAGGAACCACTCTCATGCTCTCCGTTTCCTCAAGCTTTCTGTTTATGCATCTATTCATCTCGTGCATTTACATATTTTGAAGGTGGACCTCCGCATTGTTTGCTGCCGCCTTGTTGGCACAGGGTGTGTGTTTTTGTTGTTGCAGCCTGTCTTGGGGTTAAGGTGTGTGTGTGTGTGTGCTGTTGTTAAATAGAGGTTGTGCCAGATCTGCCATGTGTTTGCACAAGGTAGATGAAAAGTATTGTGTGTGTGTGTGCAAGCAAAGTGGCCGAAAAAGTGTGTTTGTGCATGAGTGTACGCACACACACACATGCAGCCTGACCTGTGTGCACTGGTATGTGTGTGTGTGTGTGTGTAGGGGTTGTGTGATCTCAGCCGTGTGTGTATTAATTGCGTGTTAGATCAGTGCCGGGCCTGTTCCATCCAAGGGCGGCCTGTGATTATAAATAAACTCCCCGTCCCCGCGGAGATGCCACCAGGCCCTGTCTCAGCCCCGCCCCGTTTCCCATGGGGCCTCAGTGGCCACCTCCCAGCAGGCAAAGCGCTCTTTTGTTCAATTACAGCTAATGCAGTAGTTTGCCGTTTCCCCCTCCACTTTCTAATTATATTTTCAAATGGAATTTGTTATAGAATTAAAACAAAAAAGAACATGAAAAAAAAGCCGTATCCCTTTTGCGAGCCGAGGCTCTTGGGTTTTTTGTAATACTTGCCGTTCCACATCCCTCGGGTACTGCGCTATTCTTTTTTCGCAGAGCTCTGAATAAACAAGTTCTTGCTCATTTTTTAAAAGCTGCACTTTTGGAGGAATTGGCAAAAGCCCGCGTTAACTGTTTGCGTGCCGAGCATGTGGTCTGGATTACCTCACTTCTGATGTTCTCTGGAGTTCCTCGGTCATGCACGGGTGTTTCATTTTTCAGCGTTCTACGGTCAGCAAAAAAGAATTTGTAAAGAGGCGGAAAAAAAAAAAAAAGATCCTCTCGGTATTTTATCCCCGTTAACATCAACGTTTATCTGCCCAATCACCATCCCAGTCATGCCTTTGTGCAGTGACTTTCCTCTTTATTGCAAAGCCTCAAAGCCTAATTTGGAAAACAACGATTATATCGTCCATGTAAGCACTGGATTATAATTTCATAGCCCAGGAACATCAAACGAGCTCTAATAGACCCCAAATGTGTTGAATTTGCTGACTTGTATTTTCTTTTCTGTTATTCTACTCCTTCTAGATTTTTGTTTAAAACAAACCCAGTGTCATGAATTAATGTCTACTTTTTTTTTTTTTTATAATGCTCAACTCCAAACTCTTCTCACAGCGCCGGTGCCAGTTGTAGTGTCCCAATTGAAACCAGTTGTTCTCCAGTGCGTGCTCCTCTGCTCTCCCTCCTCTCTTCCTCCTCTGTGCCGCTTTCTTTTCTATCACTCGTTTTCAAACCCCAAAAAAAGCGCGACACCACATTGGCCCTTGATATCTGCTCCATTTGATTTCATGGAGCAGAGATGGGTTGAGGCGGGCGGCGGCGGAGGAGGAGGAGGCTCGAGAAGTGTTTGTGTGTTTTGTTTGTTTGGGATAGCGAGCCGCGTGTGATCACACATTACATTCCACTTCCCTGTATTCTGAAGTCTCTTTTCTCTCCTGTCCTCGGCGGTGAAGCTGCTTTTCAGAGGCACCGAGAGATAAGATGCAACATCTGGTTTAGCTTCTATGCTACGAGGCGGCTTTGTGTGTGTGTTGTCTGCACAGCGCCGACGTGTGCAAGCATCCACATTTGTAACGTGTTGGGAAACTTTTGGATGTTTCTGCGCATTTGTTGTTCCTGTGGACACTGTATGTTGTGTGTTTTTACTCCTGTCTGGACCATTTGCTCTCTCAGTATGCAGCTGACACTCATATGGCCCAAGACACACACACACAGCTTTCTATATATAAACCCAGGTCTCCGGAGTCTCTCTTGTCTAGTCAGCTGCTTGTGTTTGATGACACAAACTCGGAGCGTGCGACTCGTCTCACTTCAGGTTGTTTTTTTTTTTAGAGAAAGGAATGAACTTCCATTCTGTGGCAACACTCATTTGTTTTGAGTCAGCGTCAGTTCGGTTGGTCATGCAATATTCCGTTTCATTTTTTTGTTTGAGAAAAGTCTGTGGGAAAACTTTAGCTTATTTGATTATGTCTCTGCTTTGGCTCCGCTGCTCAAAATAAAATCTAATTCTACATTAGTGGGACTGGTCATCCATTTCTTTTCTTTTTTTTGTGTGTGTTTCATTTTTTTGGACAGAACACAGGATTTATACGTCTGTAGCAATACTGTGAGTTATTTACCTCGCTCTCCCTCCCGCTCGGCTCTGGATGACATCACTCCCTGGCGCTGGCTGCAGCCTATCTTAACTTGTAGCTGTTTTGTATTTTCATCTGCTAGTGGTTTGAGCCAAATGGAGGCAGCCGTGGATTGCATGCCTCAGAAAGCTGGGAACTAATACAACATGTTCGCTCGCTATTCGTCTGGGCCTTTTCTCTTCATCAAGCCCCAATAATCCTCATTCCGTAAAGAGAGCGTTGCAGGGCCTCACACACGCTGCGTGACTGGGCTGAGGGTTCGCAGTGATGAATTTATTTTCAGTGTGCGGGCTTCCTTCCACATTATACACAGTGTGCGTACGCCGAAGTTTTCAAAAGGGGAAGAAAATACTGTAAAAAAAAAATTACAAACAAAATCAGTGCTGATGAAAAGCAAGCACGAGATTTTTTTTTCGATGAACCGACTGACCTCGTCTCTTTGTTCGACAGACGTCCTGGAACAGAGATCACGACGACACGGCGTCCACGCGCTCCGGAGGAACACCGGGACCGTCCAGCGGCGGACACACATCACACAGCGGCGACAACAGCAGCGAGCAGGGTAAGAGATCCCAGCGGAAGAGGACGCAGATTTCTTTATGAGAAGAGTCCATTATCGGCCAGATCAGATCACGCACATCAAGTACGTGACAGAAAGTTTTATTGTGTGTTAGGATGAGACGTGACAGGCCTGTTCGGGATTTTAGTTTTTGCAGCAGCTCTCGGTGGCTCCGGGTCCGGGGTCACTGTCAGCTGTGTTGGAGCACTTCTGGGATCTGGTAGGGATTCTTTTTTTTTTTTTTTTGCTCCAGGACACATGGGCAGGATAAACACAGTGTCTAAAAAGAGGGTTTTCTGTCCTCCTGGTGCCACACTGGCAACTTCTGGTTTCATGCACCTGTCTGAAAAATTCAAGCACACAGACAAAAAAAAAAAACAGTTGAAATATTGTAAAATTCATGGCTGTTTTTTTTGTAAGAAACTTTGCAGGTTGGGGAGTTTATTCCACATTAATGATATTAGCGACTGCTTGCGTCTGTGAGAGTTTTTGCGCTGAAGCTTAAGAACTGAACGTGCAAAAAATGATCAACGTGCAATTTTATTACAATTCATTCGGCTTTTTAACTTATTGATATTGCACGTAGCGCTAAATTTCCAACACAAACTCCCCCTTTGAACGCACAACTCCGCCGAGGCTCGATGCATTCGAAGAATATGTGTGTCTGTGTGTGCGTTAAAGGCAGACACACACACAGAGACAGAGGCAGCAGTGGGAGAATGGAGTGGTGGTGGTGGTGGTGGTGGTGGTGGTGTTGCAAACAAACTGTAGGCAAAAAAGCAACTTCATATATTATTGAAGGCGATGTCAAGGCGAGCAGTTTGCAGGGTTGCCAGTGCCAGGAGGCAGAGCCTGGGTGGGAGCAGAGAGCGCCGCCATGCCTTCCACTCCAACGAGCAGCCATTTATATAGTCAACACACACTCGCTCTCTGTCCGTCTTTGTCTCTCTGTCCGTCTCGCACTCGGTCTCATCGTCTCTCTTTCTGTCTTTCGCACACGTCCTCTCGCTCGTTCGTTTGTCTTTCCGAGTCGAGATAAAAATAAAAGATGGACGGATGATGTGGAAGAGGAGGAGGAGGAGGAGGAGGAAGATAGAAGAAGAGAGAAATTACAGTGAAACAAGGGAAGACAAAGAGATATTGTGTAAGTGTGTGTGTGTGTGTGTGTGTGTGTGTGTGTGTGCGCGCTCCTCTACCTCTGATGAGTAATGGTCTGGGGCAGCCAGGCAAGATCTGATTGGTCGCTCTAATGAGCGTGCTCTGTGCCGAGTTTGGGCTCCTGCTTCTGCGACCTCTGCCCTCTATTGACCAAACCGACACTTCATTTTTCACATCTTTCCAATTATAGACCCACTCCTTATGTTTGCCCGCCTCCTCTGACTCTCTCTCATCATCTCCCTCTCCCGTCCCCTCTATCTCCTCATATCTCTGTTTTCCCCCCAACTCTCCCTGGCTATTGTCGGTTTGTTGTTGAAGTTCATTAGAGGGTAAAATGTGGGCTAGTGAGTGCAGGAGAGCGTGCATGTGTACGTGCGTTAGCGTAATGAATGAGGCGCTTTGATTTGTCCAAGTGTTACAAGTTGGTGAGTCGCGCATGAGAGCATCTGCAGGTCCTGAATCACGCTCGCTAAATTCAAGTCGTGAAGCGGCTGCTCCGGCGGGCGGACGCCAGCGAATCCTCGGTGCAAAAGGCTTCCCAGGAAAGTAGATTTTTTTTTGGAACTGGTGGGTTCGATGTTTAGCCGTCCGCATACTTCTGGTCATGTTTTTAAATGTTTATGAATCCAAGCAGCATTAAACAGCTACTTCCAGCGTCTTGTTGTTTGTGCACATAAACAAAGCGAGTCGCACACTCACGCAGCAGCAGCACCGGCGACGGCGCTGAACACCGGAGGACATCTTGGACCGGGTTCAGGTTTATATGGGTTAAGAGCGATCGCTGCCACGTCATATTTGCTCTGGCAAATTCTGTGTCAGTCACTTGGTAATCCCAGTAAGCTGGTTATTTATCTGTTTGGCACTTCGCTCACTCTCTCTCTCCCCCCCGACAGCTTCACCCTCTCCTCCCTCTCCCCTCACCCTTTCATCTTCACATCCTCCCTCTCCTCTCCGGTTTTCCCTTGTCTCCCACCTACTCTCCCATCTCTCTTTCATTTTACTGTCTCTCTCTCTCTCTCTCCTTCGCTCTCCTCCCCCTTTTTTCTTCCCTGCCTCCCACTCGCTCTAAAACACCACCTTTGTTTATCCTTCTTCTTTCCTTTTCTCTCGCGTCTCTTTGTTCCTCTCATTCTTCCCCATCTTCTCTTTACATTTTGCCATTTCTTTTCTCTTCTTTTTGCCCGTTTTCTTTAACTTTCTCCTCATTTCCTTTCCCCCTCTTCACTACTTCTTCGTGTTTCTCTATTATTTCTGATCTTATTCTCTCCCCTACCTCTTTCTCTCTTCTACCTTTTACAGATTGCTTTCTCACTGACCTTTCTCTCTATGTCTCTCGTTTCCCCCCCTAGCTGCACAGCTAATGGCCATCTTTCTTCTTTTTTCCCCCTCTCATCCATCCTTCAATCCGTCCCCTTTAACTCCTTCTCCGTCAGTCTATCAATCCACACTTTTTCCCCCTATACCTCCTCTTGCACTCCATCTTCCTCTAATTCCTCCCTTCTTGTCTTCTTCTTCTTCTCCACGTTCATCCATCCTCCATCCTCCCCCTCCAGCAGAGCGAAGCAGAGGAAGGATGCTGGACGGTCGAGAGGCCTTTAACTAGTGAACTCTCCTCTCTCTGCCGTTTTTTTTTTTCCGAGGCTATTCCTGAGACAAACACATGCTCCGCTCTGTCCTCCGTTCTTAATGGTTCACTGCCCACTGGTATAAAAATTTCTATCTCTACCCGGAAGTGTCCTGGCGCTCTCCAATCCAAGTGATCGTTGCGGAGGTTTTCTGCGTTATGTAAGATCGGCGGTCAGCGTGTTGTTGAAAAATCTTCCTCCCAAATCAAAGCACTTGATGATGAGATAATGTACTTTTTAACAACACAATAGTTAATGATACGTCTCCCGGCAGCAGATGTTTTGCAGCGCTTTGTCGGTGTCACAGTGACTTTGTGGAAAAAAGAAACCCTTTTTTATTTTTGCATGTGGTGACAATGCTCACACACTGCGCTCTTAGTTATGGTGTTTATGCTTCGACCACAATGCCAATGGTATTTTTTAAGCACTAAATTCCATTGGCAGCTACGAAAAAAAAAAAAAAATTGAGGGGAGGATCACATTTGCTTCACACATGTCATTAAAATCAGTCCTGGGTGTCTTCTTTCTCCCTAAAGAGCAGACAAAGAAGAAAGCCTCTTATTTTTTTCCTCCTCCCTTTCTCTGGGAGATCTTTGTAAACATCCAGCGAGCATCGACAAGGAGAGTCGGAGAGCGACCCTGTAGTTAATTAGTCCCACTCTATTAGCCCGGCTGAGCTAGTTCCTACCAACAGGCCCCTTTGTTTAATACCCAGAAGCCCTCTGGAGAAGCCTCTCTGCAGCCTTGGATCATGCCTTTCTGTGAAAAGTAATGCTTGAAGGGCAGAGGAAAAGCTAACAGATCATATATGCCTGCGATGGAGGGGTGTCCCTCATGGACATGAGCGGGCCTTTCTCTTTTTCTCCCAGTATAAAGTACTCCTCTTTGCCTGTGTGAATTTGTAAGGACACCCCTTGGCTTCTCCGAGGGCCTGGCGTGCGAAGGAAACAGAATAACATTCAGGCACCGAGTCGGGCAGCTGCAGCGATGTGGATGCGAGTCGGGCAGGCGGAGGAGCGGAGCAGAGTGTTTGCTCTGTTTTTGAAAGCTACAGGGTTTCCTTCTCTGCTTGTCAGAAACATCCAGGGAGTGAGGCGATGACTGGCGATATTAGATATGTATCACCAATTACCCCGACCGTTTGTAAAGAGTGCAGTGCGCCGCGCCAAGACAAACAGCTCCCTGTAAGGCTATGTGTTCGTGTCTGCATACATTTCTAGTGTCTGAGTAGTGGCCCGAGACTTCTGGTAGTTGTGCGATGTCTTGCTCCGAGTTTTGTTTTGTTTTGTTTAGTCGACTGGTGCATTTGGAAGAATTGAATTTACGCTGATATTTTAGATGTGACCAAGTTGAACTCGGCGAAAACTAAGCAGTACTGGGCAGTTCAGAGTTAGTTCCTGTTGTCTTGGAGGTAATCGTGCAAGATGGAACAAATAAGAAAACAAAAAAATATCAGAACTATTACTTGAAGATTCATTTAAAATAGTTGGAACTCTGATGAAGAGTAGCTGGGATGAACGTAGTGGAAGATGTTGAACTCGACCTCCCTCTTTCTTGCGATTGTGGCGTTAAAAACATTCTACCTTCATGCTTTCATGTGTGTTTGAATGTCACGTCCTGGCACAGCTCCGGCCCATTCATTACCAATCGCTGCATGTAAACATCAGCGGCTGTGAATCCCCCATCGATCGGCGCTGGAATATTCCTGATGTTGTCACCCATTCATCCGTCCATCCTCCCAACCTCTGTGCCCTCCAACAAGGTCAGGCCACAGAGGAGCTGTTGCTTTCAGTCGCCTCATTGGACAGTTTCCAGGGCCAGGGTGGGCGGTCGGGGACGTGGACAGGGGTGCCAGGCAATCAGCGGCCGGCTCCGGCTCGGCCAATGACCGGGCTACACGTGGCCCCCTCAAAGTCACCGATTAATTGGTCCGATTGTCCATTAGACTGGAAGAGAGAGCTGTGTGTGTCTGTGTGGTGTTTTCCTTTGCCTCACTGGCTTCTCTCTCCCAGCAGCTCATAGATGCTCGTTTCAATATTACTGCTGCAGTAATGAGTTAAAGAGTTGTCCCTGAGAGAACGAGATGCTTTTTAATGAGTTAGTAACGACTGTGCAGCCAAAGAAACGTGTTTTTGTTGCCCTGGCACACAGCAGACTTTCTTCAACTGAGCAGAAGTTTTCATTTTGACCAAGTATTGAAATGCATAAATGTGAAAATAGAAACACAGACCTGTGTATATTCCTCGATTATGTCTAGACAGCGTCTAGACATAATCGAGGAAGATCCTCGGTCCGGTAATTGTCTTACTGGTGTCCAGCTTTACCAGTAATCTGTTTAAATGTGAGGCTCTGTGGGTAGATAAAAGGTATGTGGTTCCCTTGATTAGGCTGCAGTCAGTATTACTGGAGGTGTGTAAGTACAGTAGCTGGCAGACACAACCAGGATTCTCTCTTTGATTTCTGCAGAGCGTGAACACAGGGAGAAAGTAAGAGGGAGAAGATGAAAGTGAGAAGAGAAAGAAACAGCAAAAGGCAAGATAAGGGGGACGGGAGAGGATCTCAGGGTGAACGCTGTGGAAGCTGTTGGATGCTGATGGAGCATCGTGTGTCTGTATGTGTGTTCAATTCTACAGCGAGTGAGAAAAACCACAACGGTTAGCCCTGATTACTGTATTAAGTGCTGCTGAGTGTTGTTTGGGGGTCGACTGAGGAGCAGCACCCCGCTAACAAACACCAACACCTTCCTCTGAACGTGGCCACCTTAAGCTCTGCGTGTCCCTCAGGGGGTTAAAGCACAGAGTGTGCAAGCATGTGTCCGTGTGTTTAGAAAACACTTTCATATCCGCAGGGTCACAAGAGCGTAAACCCAACTTTCTGTTCACATGTTATTTAGGAAAATCAATATGTGAAAGGCATAAAGGGTAATTGCGCCTCAAAACACCTTGAGAAAATCTCTCTCCAACAACTCGGCGTTGCCGGTAGCAATGTTTATTCAGCCTCAACTGGATTTACTGCATCTCAAACATTATTATCTGTGGTTACCTGGGAAAAGAGATGTGTGGCCTTTCACTGTCCAATCACGACCTCGCTCTCTCAGATTCGCTGAGATCTTTACGACCTCGCTCTATCGCGGCGGCTGGCGCGTCAACCATCATGTAGCGACTCGCTTTGCAGAAAATGATAGCCCTTGATGACTTTTTATTGCCTCGTAGGCGATAAGCAAACTCGGAGTGGCCTGAGTTTGCCCCTCTCAAAAAAGAGGAAATTGTATCAGGTTCCCACAGTGAGGGGCCAGTTTGCTTTTAGGATTAGGGCTGGTGGCGCAGGGCCGCCGAGGTCGAGAGGAAGAAAAGGTCCGAAACACAAGTAAACAGAGTGATCTCCTCTCCTCTCCTCTCCTCTCCTCTCCTCTC
>NW_007579563.1:24936-43349 GCF_000690725.1 Stegastes partitus | reverse complement strand
CTTTCTCCATCAGCTTCACTAACTCAGTTTTATTGGCTTGAGCGAACATCTCATGTGTGAAAAGTCATAAAACCATCTGATAAGGCCTTTCTGACTCTTTGGGAGTTACTCATATTTGTCCATATTGTCTTTTTCCCATCACCTCTGTGTCTCTCACTTCCTTCTTTCGTATATCTTTTTGCTCTCATTACGTCCTTGTCTTACACTTTCTCTCATAATATCCAGTGCACAATGCTTCCTCCTCTCTCTGGTACTTTCCGTCTCCCCTTGCATTCACTCTGTCCGTCTGTTGGTTACACGTGGGCATGTTTGCATGACCAAAGAAATGCAAAGTCTCGCCCCGACCATTACAATATGCCTTGTGTGCACCATTTACATGAAATACATATTCATTCATGACATGCATGCACACAAAATAGCTTCTCTCCCCCCTCATCTCTCTCCTCCTCCTGCCTCTCATATGCTTTCGCTCAGCTTTCCTACTTGCTCAGGATGTGTTCTGTTCAGAAGGTCTTTGAAATCACAACACCGGTGTCAGTTATGTCTTTTTACTTCTCTTAAAGTTTGCTTTTTATCTCCCTTATTTCACCCATAAGTGCACTTGGATCAGATCATGCAGTTTGCTGCTGCTGCTTCAAGAAGGAGAAAAAATAGAGGTTCTACTTCATTTGCTCCACTGAGGGAGTGCAAGCGGGAGGGAAATGTATCTTTAGCTCCCATGTTATAATTGTGGCACGCTAATGATGTAGACACATTCTCACTGTCTGTTTACAGGAAGCGCTCTTCTTTAATTTGTGACTGGCGTGAATGCCAAATGCTTATATCTAATTACTGGTGTTTGCAAAAAGATACTATTTACACACCCTTTTTGCCTTGTAGATGTCTGTTGTGTGTCAGGGTGGGGAGATTATGACAAGAAAAGTTGAATGTGTAAAGACGATTTCTTTTTCAGTTTTCTCTGCAGCGTTTCTGCAGGAAACGCACACAGATATCCTCATACGATCAGCACACTCAGGCACAAAGATGCTTTCAATCAGGGCCTTTAAATCCAATATCTTGTTTGAAAATTGTCAATTGAGAACTTGGTTCGAGTTTATTTCTGTGCAAATCACTATAATTTGCACCATTCTAGTGTAATTGTGTCCTAAAAGAAGATGCCACTTTTGTCAAATTACTGGATATCTGCTTTTGGAAGCGAATTCTTCTGCTTTGATTTGCAAATGTAAACACGTTGAGATGCGGTAACGCACTTGTCATGCAAATGAATAGGAAAAAAAAAAAAAGTTGCTCATCCGCTTGTGAAATTATGTGTGTCGAGGGTCTTGTGCTCCTGCCACGGGAAACTTGTCATCGTGCAAACTGGTGATAAATACCACATTTGTCACCAGCTTGTGTTCCTTATTTTGTCGGTTTTCAATTCAGCTCCAAATTGCCCCGAATCACACCGATGCACACACGTCTGCGCTCTCACAGACAGAAAATGCCCCGGCTCCTCATGGTGGCGGCGCAGGTTCACAGGGAATCTGACAGTAAAATCACAGCGACTCATCGCCGATGTGTCACAACACATTATATCTGGCCCATAAAACGACCTTAAACTCTCTCTCTCCTCCTCTCACTGCTGACTGTGTCTCCCTCCTCCTCCTCCTCCTCCTCACCACCACTTGAAAAGGAGCTGAGCTCAGGGCCCAGGAGGCCTCTGATCAGATAGATGTTAACTTTTCAGGGAAAACCCTGATAGCAGACTGCCAGGCTGGAGAATTCAGGCGATCACCTTTTGCCGCTGGATGACAGGAGTGAAGGACCAGATGAGCTTCTTCATGAACAATTAACGCTCTGGTTTTTTTTTTTTTACAGTATTTGGCATTCACTTCTCGCATGCAGAGGAAAGAGAGAGAGAAGGAATGGATGAGGGAGGGAGAGAGCAAAGAGACAGGGTATTAGCACTTTGTTCAGTGGAGAAGCATTGTTTGGCCCCTTGGCACACACAAGAACACACACAAATAAGCAACTCACACACACACACACACACACACACATGCACGGAGCACCGACGTTTATTTAAGCTTTTGATAAAGAGATTAGCCCCATCATCCTACGCTCTTAAGCTAGCCAAGGGGGTCCATGTTCAGGAAATCCTGGCTTTCCTGACACACGGGCTTATGGAGGCAACCTGGCTCCAGCAGCACTTATATGATATTAATGCAATTCATATTAGCGGGTTTAAATTAGGGGCAGCCTCGTTCGTCGGCGAGGAGTTTAGAGGTGAAAAAGGAGACGGAGGTGGGCGCAGAAAGTTGGCAAAGGGAAGGCGGGAGAGGTGGAGAAGTTGTGCCCGCCGTGCTGTGTATTTTTTTTTTCCTGTATTATTAGCCCCTATCACAGTGGTTGGAGTCCAGCTTAAAGCTACAAACAGCGAAGTGCTAATTTTAGCCTCCAAAGAGGATAAGGATAAATAGCTTGCTGCCAGTTTGCCATATGGTCCCCTGCCGATTATATTGTGTCAGGAATATTTTCACCCCACCCCCCACCCGCACCCTGCACACAAACATACAAACACACACACACACACACACACGTATCTGTTGTTTCAGCCTTTATGAAGCTGGCAAGTGGCTTACATCCGCACGTATAAATATACATAGTGACATGGTCGGGTTTTATTTTGTGCCGTTAATCTCTTTGTTAGAACAGAGCGCTACTGGAACTGTAACGTGGGACGTCGTTGTTGTTGTTGTTGTGGCCTCAATCATTGGGCTCTTTTTTTTATTTTTTTTTATCCATTACTATAGCTTCCAGCTGCAAGGTAACATTTGGCCTCTTCTGTAATCTTCTGCAACTTGGTTTATATTCTCACTTGTAAATGCGAGCCCTGTAGAGGAATAAAAATGAGTCTCTCTCTCTCTCCCTCCATCAACACACATGCATATGTTCACATGTAAATGCAACACACACTCTCACAGCTACTCTCCATTATTCTCTCACTCTCTCCCCTCAAATTGAAATAATTCAATTTATGGACACAGTTCCAGACCTCCCTGGCTAAGACCATTATGCATGGAGCCCCCCCTCCTCTCCTTCCCCTCCTTTCTAACAAAAGAAGGGGAGAATTTACCAGCCGGCTCTCCAAACGACACCCACACAAAGCCAATTTCATGCCAGGAAAACACCAGCAGAAGCGCCATTTTTGGTCACAACCTGCATCCCCGTGGATTTTCTTTATTATTGGATATGGGTCGATGCTACTTTAATTTCTGTTAGGGCTTATTTTATAACCCTTATATGACACACGCGGCGCCGCTCGCTCGTAACGCCGAGACCCGGCTTCTACACAGGTGTTCATTCATTTAAAGGTGGAAGGTATCTGGCGTTTGTAAACCGTTTGTCTGTTTGATTCGAGCCCCGCAGCAAACTTTCTGTCATCAAATTACACAGTTGTAGTCATGCTGATGGCTTACCTGCTCAAAGAATTTGTTTTGATTTAAGGAATAATGTGAGTTTAAAGATGTGAAGTGAGATGGTTTAGGGGGAGTGTCGTGAGTCCAGGTAACCTTGCATTCAGTCAGATTGAGGCAAACAGTGGATTTAACTGGGCCAAAGCTTGACCCAAGGCTGACCCAGACCAAACATGCTGCCCCCAGAGGCCTCCTCCCCTTGGTTCTTTTGACATGGATACCTGCTATAGGGATTCGTCGGTGAGATAAAGACCTCAGCAAGCTTTTTTTTTCTAAGAGTTTAGAGGAGAGAGAGAGAAAGAGGAAAGAGAGGGCTAGATAACAAATACCTGCAGATAAACACAAGAGCAGCAGGGTGGGCTGCAGGGCAACATGGGCATTTACTTTGTGTGTTTGCAGAGCAACACAAAGCACACCACTTGCGGTGCACACACACACACACACACTGGTGAACACACACATTTGGGATGTAACCTGATCGTCCCCTCTCGCTCCGAGCCAGTGAAACTCAAAGAGATGAGCAGGGACCGGGGGCAGAGATTGTCACCAGCGATAACCTTTGGAGCGAAGGCCTGAATGGCGGTGTTAAACACACACACAAACTGCATATATGTATTGTACACACCGGCTCCCATGGGCGGCCGGGGCTCTTTGTTCCACCGAGATTCTCCTAAGCGGCCGAGGGGTCATACTCTTAGAGGAAGTCACCCCCAAAGAGGGCTGCCTCTTTCAGGAAGTGACTCGGCGGGACTGTGTGGCGAGAGCGCCGGCGTCCACGGGGGGCATATCACTGCCGTCCACATGGGCCGCGCTCCACAGGACGTGGGCCGCTGTAAACCCACTCACTTCCCCTTCCTCTGCCCCCGTCCCGAAAAGCCTTATCAGGGCCGCGTATGGGTAGGCTGATAGGACTACAAATCCCCCACATCCCCACAACACCACATCCTGCGCCCATCAAGCCCGTGACAGGGAGGAGGATGTGGAGACGCAGCTTTACTTTTGCAGGGAGAACCTATACTGTTCTAACACTTTGGAGGAGTTCTGATCACCTCGGTTGCTGCATCGAGGAAGGAGTTTGCGGCGATAGCGACGTGTTTACTCACAAAAAAAAAAGAAACCAGGCTAAAACCCTGACATGTAAATGCAACAAACAAAAGTGTTTAAACAGAGGAGGTTGCAGCTCAGATAATGACTTATCCTGTTTTCCCAACCACCCCTTCAGTAACCTGAGCTTGTGGGTGCAGACCATATTATACTCCCTCATAATACTAAAACCTTCTGTTATTCCAAAAAAAAAAAAAAAGGAGGAGAAAAAAAAAAAAAGCGACTCACTCGCAGCTAATGTGCTATTATTAAGCGCGTGCCACCGCAGGGTTAGCATGCCTGTATTATCTAACTACATGCTGCAGTTTGGCTGGCGCTGATAGGTTAGCATGAGTGGGAAAATCCATGTGTATTAAAAGTGTTTATCGGTGGCTGTGTCGTTCAGATAGTTGCCATGTGGAAAAATGCAGACGAGCGCTTTGCACGGCGGCTCTGAAAAACAAACTGGGAAACCTTCGTTTGGTTAATGGAGCTACACCCCAAACACGGAGGCCTGATTACAGACAGAACAGACGGGATGTTGGTGCCTGAAGGATACATTTCCAGTTAATTTTAGTTCATTAAACTGGCCGCTTTGATAGGCTGGTTCTAGTTAAACACTGGAAAGGATGCATTTTCAGCTGGCTAAAAATTACACCGTCGCTTTGAAAGGAAGATGTTTTTTTTTTTGATAGTTTATTAAAGGGCTTCCAGGAGTAAATCCAGTTTTCTCATGCTGAAAATATATATGTTTACCAAATGTTAGTCCACAACAAAGTCAAATAGGATGTTTTTCCTTCAGATTAGCTGAAGGTTCCCTCTCTTTGTCCCACATCAACACTGAAGGACTTTGGAACGCCCTTCAGCACATCAGCTGACTTTTGGAAAGGACCGCCGTGCCATTGTGCTGTTAAGTGCTCTTAGCTTTTGTTATAGTCCTTGTCCTCTCTAGCATCCCTTCCCCCCCTTCCCCTCTTCTTCCATAGTCCATTTGACTCCCCCCCCTCGTCTCTCTCTCTCTTTCTATCTGTTCACTGCGTGCTGAGTTTGACTGAAGCTCGGCGAGTCAAAGGTGTCAAAAGCCATCCGAGAGGCAGTGAAACAATTGAGAGTTAAGAGCGAGAATGCAGCAAAAAGAGACACAATTTTCCCTCCAGTTTGTGTGTGTGTGTATGAGGACTTCCCTTCAGTGAGGCGAAGAATCTGTGGGCCCCCCTCACAAGTGCTCCCATTTGAACCGAGTCTGGCCTTCTATCTTCAGGTTAGAGGAAAAAAAAAAAGAAAACGGCAACACAAAGGCAAGAGGGGGAAAAATCAATAGTTACACAGCAAAAGTGCTCAACATGAAAGGGTGAATTCATCGCCCTACACTTTCATTTTAGCTTGTACCGTCTGTCTCTTTCTCCCTCCTTCTTTCTCTCTCTCTCTCTCGACTGATCTGGAAGTGGGAATAAAAGGCGGCCGGTGTGTGTGTGTGTGTGTGTGTGTGTGTGTGTTGCTGTACGTGGAGGCATACTGCAGTTTAATGTCGTGTCGGTGCCCTGCGCTCGAGGCAGTCTCCGGCGTGTCAGGCAGCCTGTGGTGATGACCCTTTACGGGAAAATGGCACAGAGAGAGCAGTCACATTTACACTGACATTTTTGCCATCACCTATGGCTATGTCAACAGGCCGGATCCCTCCTCCTCCTCCTCCTCCTCCTCCTCCTCCACCTCCCCGACAGTGGATGGGCCTCAGCCATAACACACAGGAGCACTTTGACGGAGAAAATGTCCATTAACGCGCGGCTAATATTCAATATTTTATAAAAGGTTAATCATTCGGTCTCTAAAATGTCATAAAGCAGTGAGGTGCTACGGCCGATCCCGAAACTGAGCGGTGTTCACTTTACTGCCGAGAGAAGTGTTTGAGAATCTTGTACAAACACATCTCCGGCTAATGCAAATCCGACAGACCTGAGGAACGCTTTTAATTAACTCGTAAATACGACCGGCCTTCTCTGTTTTGCTGTTTTACCGACACACGACTTCCTGATCTCTCCCCCCTCCTCATCGGATCACCACAAATGAAATAATTGCTCCAAACTTGGATCGGATTCTCACAACAAGAAGTCTCCAGTGTGCTTTAATTACAAATAAAACCTTGTAAATGACTCACCAGTTAGCTGTCATTATTGAATCTGTCAGTGGTGATCCACAAAACTGTCATCATTCAAAGTAACTGGCTTTGTTGTTGCAAAGCACTCGTTATTTACTGTAATTACTTCGATGGAATTGTCTTTGATTACAGGAAGCAATTACTTATCTCTCCCCTGATTGTTCACCTGGCAAGCCCCGTTTTTTTCTTTTTTTTTTCTCCTTTTCTTTTGTAATAACTTTCTCTGCAATCTGCGAAGATTAATACGCGCTACGAGCCAAATGAAGTAAGCGGAGATCTAAAAACAGTCGAGCCTCTCTGGCAAAAGGCAGGAAGGGAAGTCTAGACTGGCCATATTGTTTTGTCGACAGCGCATGTCATTATCCGCAGAATAGTCGTGGGGATTTCTCTCCATCTCTCCTCCTCCTCGGGAATAAAAGGGAGGCGAAGAAACAGCATTGGTCACAGAGAGTGTTTTGTATTGAAGCAAATGTGTGTGTGTGTGTGTGTGTGTGTGTGTGTGTGTGTGTTGGTTCAGAAACTCCTCGTCGTTGCTGGAAAGTTGCCGATCGGAGGAAAACATGTGTCGGAGGGTTTCGGCGCAGCGAAACAGGAGAGACACTTTTGAAAACGTTCCCCCTTGGTCGGGAGTTGCGTTGCGAGGAATTCCTGCATGTTCAGAATATTTGGAGGTGGGAGGGGCCTCTGGAGCCATGCAAAGGGAACCCCCCACTGCCTGCAACCTTCTCCCCCCTCCTCAAGTCTAGAGCTTATGAATGGCCTGAATACAATAAACGCCACTTTTTTCTCTTCTCCCTCCCTCTTGCGAGCCCTTCTTTACCCCTCTGAGGATTTCTGGGAATGTAATGTATGTGTATTTGTGTGTGTGTGTGAGTGTGTGTGTGTGTGTGTGAGTGCCAGAGAGAAAAAGAGTGAGAGAGAGAGCGAGCACTTTAGTGAATGTGCATCAGCGAGTGTGTGCTTTGTGTATCATGTTTTTAGTGCATGTGTATCTATGAATTTCTCGCCTGCCACTATGAGATGTGTGTATCCCGGGTGGAACAGGATAGCAGGCCCCTGAGGCCTGGGCCTTGCCTGGGCAGTCAACCCAGGGTCGTGTGAGCTTTCTGGGGTGTGAAACTCTCGGAGTGGCCTATGAGAGATCAGCTCCAGGTCACTCACAGTGAAACACACACACACTCACTCCTCTCTCTCTGTCATTCTTGCAACAAATAGCCCTCAGACTAAATGCACTGTCATAAACTCAAAGGACCTGTCTCCACTCCTTTCCCTCTCAGTCCATCCACAGCCTATAAAACCTTGCAAAAACATCTCACAGTATCCTCTAAAAACGTTTAGCCATCTGCGAATGATTCCTCACACAGGATCCCACTCATGACATCTGGCACAAAGCTAATATTCATAACCCTTATTTCTCATCCCAGCAGTGCTTCTATGAAGAGAAAGAGAAAAAAAAAAAAATTATTAGAAAGCTAAATGTCATAATTCTCTTGCACTGCGCTAGGAGCGACGTGTCTGACAAGATCGCTGTTCGCAGATGAATGACTGGTGAGTCTGCGGCTGTTAATTTGCCAGGCAGCAGAAAAATGGCTGACACCTCGGAATGGCACGTGTGCCCGCGCACAGGGGGGCAGGTACTACCGGCGCCTGTCTTACGCTGAGAGATGGTTCATAATCAGATCATAACAGATTAGCCTAGATACTGCTTGATAATGTCAGGGTACGCCTTGAGACAGAGAGATGTGGAGAAGTGATGAAGACACAAGAGAGGCAGATGAAGGAACAGAGGAGAGGAATCTTAATTTCACTCAGTAATTAAAGACTGAAAAGACCGGAGATGAATTGAACGCTTTCCCGTTCTCCTTTTTTTTGATACATTTGATTTACAAAGAAAGAAAACCTGCAGCGGAGAAAGATAACAACGCCTCGCTCTCACATCCCCAATCCTGTGCAAATATTTCCCATTCAGAGCCCACAGTCCAGCAGACAGAGCAGCGCGAGGAGAGAGCAAAGTAATGAAGTAGGAAGGAGGGCGACGCCAGAATGGAACATGAAGTGGCAGAAAGGCTTAAACAAAATCCACCGAAGCTGAATGAGCACAGAATAAGTGTCTGCTCGGCTAATGCTAACAAAGCTAGCGGAATCGCACGGAGGAGGCTAACCTAATTTTTACGTCATTATCTGTTTGCTCGCTGCGTGTGTGTGTGTGTGTGTGTGTGTGTGTGTTTGTGTGCAAGTGTGAATTTGTGTATACAGCGTGCGAGGGGACTGATAAAATATTCCTTCCCTTGGTTGGCCCCGGGGCATTTCAACTGCCCCTGGCTCCTTCCAGTCAGTGGCCTGCTCCTAATTGCCACACACACACGCACACACCCACACACACACACATGCACGTACACACACACGCACACACATGCACACAGACCCTCTGTGGCTGCAAACACACATGCATAAAGAAAGGCAGAAATAGACACACACACACACATACAGACGACTGCACATCCATGCATGCATACATTCTTCACACACAAACATGCACCCCCACTGTCCTGCATTGATTCCGCCTCCCTCCCTCACCCTGCCTCCCCCTCCCAGCCCCTCCTCTAACTAGTTGCAAAGACGTTGTCATGGCCGATCAGTGGGCCAGGCCCAGAGTTGTGCCCGTGGCTTTTTCCTTGTGGGGAGACTGGAGCTCGCTAGCGTAGCTTCCCCGCGCTGTGTGCATGCAGCCCAGGGTTACAGCCTGCTGATGCTCTTAATAAGGCAGGCAGCCTGCGTATGGAGGGTTACCGACTGCTTCATTGGCTGAGTGGCTTACTAGCTGACTGGCTGGCTTTCTGACTGATTGACTGACTTACCACTTGCTCCCCAGCTGACTGACTGGGCAGAGACAGTTTACCAGCTGATTGAATGACAGAGTCGACAACTGACCAACTTCTTGGCCGACTGTGACGTCGCTGTTACTCTGATGAAGTTAAATTTGCTCTCTCACACGTCAGAAGTTTTGTGTATCGATGCATCTTGACGCCACCAAAGAGTACAGAAGTGTTCACTTTTGGTCTGTTGCCTTAGATTGTGCATGCATGCATCAAAGAACACACCCTGATTGTTGTTGGCGCCGTCTGCACCTCGGCATGCGTCAGGATGCAGCAGCGTCGGATGTTTCCCAGCATCTTCACGGGGCAACTCAGGAAAAACAAGTATTTTATTGTCGTCACTCCCCATATTTCTCCACATTACCTTCCTTTTGTCTGTCTGCGCGCCGCATTCGGCTTGAGCTGCGAGCAACAATTGACAAGCTTAAAGTGATGCAATGCTGTGTGCGCTGCCGATGAGTGTTGCATGCAAAGCCAAGTTTGGAGAGCAGAGGGCAAAACCAATTCCACATTCTCTCGCTGCCTCTCTACCGGAGATATCACACCACGCTCTAATTGCACAGAAACGTGGATGCGTAGTTTGTGAGGTTTTATCCGCTGTGGGGGGAGACTTCTCTGAAAAGTTTTTGCTGTTAGAAGACATCAGCTTCAAAAGGCCAGAAAAACAAGACGAAATTATCTGCATTACAGCAACTGACTGTTCTGCGTCTGATTTTTTTCAACCGATTAACTCCAGCGTGCCGCGGCATCGCTTCCCCTCTCTACCCATTATTTTCTCCTCCTTCATTGCTCCCGTCAGTAACTTTTTGATTCTCTCTTTCCACGTTGGCTGAACATCTCCTCCCTCTTCTCCTATGCTTCTTTACTATTACTCTCCCTCTCTCTGTGTCAGGCTGTGGTAACACTGTTGACATTTCCCCAACATGGCTGCCAGACACTGCTTCAGCACCTTTCCTGCTTCACCCTTCCTCGCTGCCAGTCTTTCCCTTTTCTCTCTCTCCTCCCACTCTTCCCTCGCTCGCTCGCTCGCCGGGGTTAAAGAAAAGCAGAAATTAGCCCCAGACCTTGTCGAGGTGATTGGTATCAAATTGCACTGAAAATGGAAATGCCAATAAAATTGACGGCCCTTCTCCAACCCTTCCTATTCCCCTTCTAGGTAAAGTCTATAGGTCAGACTTGAAAGTATAGCGCGGGGAGAGGAAAGGAAGGAATACGGGGAGGTGTTAGTGTTTCCCAGGCTGAGCTCAGGCCTTGGGTTATGGGTTACAGCAACGCTAGCAAGAGGCAGCACACCCAGAACCGTGCAGCTTCTTTTGAGCACTTTGATAACTTTTGCGCTTTCTGTCTACTCCCCGGTTTCCCTCTGCTCTCCGTGCTTCTCATGATATCTCACCTCCTTCCCATGCATGCATGCTCTGAGCTGGTACTCCGGCCGTTTGCTTCTGTTTTCCCAACTCGCATGGGACAAGCCCCTAGGTTTGTTATTGTAGGCTTTGCTGAACATGAGCCGGTCTTTACAACGGATTGAAAGCATTTGCTTCCAATGAAAATCTGGTCTTAGATTACAGGGCCTGGGCTCGGCTCACCCCTTCTTTTCCACCAGGCAGAGAGATGCAGAGAGGGAGAGAGAGGGAGACGGAGGGGTGGGTATGTTTTAGCCGTGAAACAGTAGGAAGAAAAAACTCACTTGCAAAGCTCAGGCTGCATTTGTCCCGGGCTAATGATGTAACTCAAGCTTGCAATGCGAGTGTATCTTAGGACAGAGGGAGGTCACGACGCCGGGCGGATGGTGCATATGTTTCTGTGAGCGCATCGCTGAGATGGCTGGCCAGCTGATCAATAACGGATCAATCATTTAACTGCCGTAATTGATTAATTGTTAGGTAAAAACTGGACTCGTTTGAACTCAGATGGGAGGATTTGCTGCTTTTTTTTTTTCCCTTTTTGTTTTACAGCATTGTAAATTGAATATCTTTGGCTCTGATGGGCTTTTTTACTATTTCAGCCATTTTATACGATGAACCATTAACCCTCTGAACCTCTAGTGGTTTCTAAGGTTTTGTGTTTTTTGTGTTTTTACTCCACTGGCTGCACTGTGGGCACATTTTTTAATTAAGTCCTGCACCTCGATGGAAACAGTGCAACCATGACGAGATGGAGAGAGAACTCCAACAGTATTTTTTTATAATACAACAAAGCTATAATAAAAAATCATAAAAATTACTTTGATTATTTGCTCTGCAAAGGTTGAAAAAACCTGGTATCAACATGCACAACATTTTTCCATTTTTAAAAATACTAATAACTACATATTGTGGTTATTTCACTGCTTACATTTTCTTTATTTTTTTTCGATGCACAGCCTGCAGTTCAGCCGAGTTTAACCGAAAAATCCCAGAATTTTTGTCATGCGACTGTTGATTGCAGCTGAGTCAATAATGGCTTCATCATCGCAATGGGAAGCACAGAATTTTTTAGATTTTTATAGAATCTGCTTAGTTTATGTTTTGCACATTTTTAAATTAGACGTGTTTAGTAAAATTATTTTCATGAAATATCACGATGAATAGTTTAGAACCCTGCCGTTCTCTCTGTTTTTACACTTTCTGCCTGTAATAAATGATATAATTTGACAGATTTTGCAAAGACAGCATCCTTTCAGATCCACTGGTGGGTTTTGGGGCTCAGAGGGTTAATCTATTAATCTGAAAAATGATTAACAAATAAATCAATATTGGGAATAGGCTTTAACATCTGTACATCTATACTCCTGACGTACAGTAAACCGGCAGAGGTTACTGACTTGCTCAGAAATGCTTCAACCTGCCATGTGGTTATTTCCTGCATCCAGCTTTTTACCTTTTGGCGATGTTACCCAACACTACCGGCAGCGTTCTGTGCATCATCGGTGTGCAGTGGGTGGCGTTAGCATCAGCTATCGCGCCGTCTATAAAAAAAAAAAAAAAAGCTGCCTCTTGTTTTATCCCTCCCCCCACCCTCAACAGCGTCACCAGCACTTCCACGCGAGGTTCATTAAAAAGCCTTCAATATGTGTGCATATGTATCTCCTTCTGCCAGAACAGTCGGAGAGAGAGGCAGGCAGAGCTAGCCAAGAGTGTTGTTTCGTATGGATCGTTGAGAGCCTCTCTCTCCTAATGGTGTATATAATTCAGGTGCCCTCAAGGCATGCTTTCAGGAATTCTTTTGCCTGAGGTAATGGGGAGCAAAGGCCTGGGTTTTAGGCCCTTGATTATTCCATTGATGTGGCAGGCTGGAAAAAAGTCATCTCCAACCGGATTAGCGCCAACATCCCCATTAATTATCGATGAATCGGGGCTTAGGGTTTAGCTAGGTGCTGGGTGTCGCCCTCTGCAAGTTAGTGGAGCGCGGGCCTGTTTCAGTGCAGTTATCTGCTCCTGCCACAGTGAATAGACCTAGAAGCTTTAGAAGTGCTTTGTGTGTAATCAATAAATAACTGGATCCAATTCTGTGCACTGCTTCAGCGTCTTTTTTTTTTTCCTTCTTCGTCTTCGTCTTCTTCGTCGTCTTTACTTCTCCTCACTTCCAGCCGAGGGAGGCGATACGGGACAAAAGTCACTTATTTGCCGGCGATATTTCCAGCAGTGAGGGTGCCACTTGTTTACCTCGCCTCATGTTTCTTTTATGATTACCATCTTCATTGAGGGTGGCTCGCATTTTTGAATAATGATAATAACAATTAGGCTTTTCACAGCCACAGATGGGAAGAGCCTCTTTCTCTCCACTGGAGCTGTATAGAATACGTACAGTAATTGGGTGGTTTTGAATATGTGTGTGTCGGTGTGTGTTGGTGTGTGTGTGTGTTCATGTTGTGGAGTCTGAATGCAGAGAAAAGGCCCGTGGAGCGCCTTCCCTTTCACTTTTCCCTCTCTGTGCTCAAATACTCTGAGCTGTCTCAGTGTTCCCCTTAGGTGAGGTTAACTGGCCTTAATAGAGTCTTATCGAAGCCCTACAGGTTGCTGTAAGCAGCCATGACGCCATTGTTATGAAAAGCAGCTAGCTTTGTTAGCGCTGTTTGTGCCTCCGACTTCCTTTTTTCCACCTATTTTCCTTTTATTTTCCGCCTTCCCCCCTCCTCGCAACCTTGCCTTTTGTAGTGCCGTGTTACTCTTTCCACCTCAGGTAAAATGGCAGAATGCGCCGGGGCGACGCTTCAATAACTATTTTCCCCTCAGGATAATAAAGACTAAATCTCTCTGTCATTTTCAATTCTGCGCGGGCTTGGATGGGAGAGTGGGGAAATGCGACCTTACAAGTCCTTTGTGCTCCCCTTCTCCCTCTCTTTCTCGCAGAAAGATGCAAGCGCTCGCTGTGTTTTCAAGTGACGAGGGGGGAGAAAAATGAAAGGCAGGGTTATTTATAAATGTATTAAAAATGAATGCATTTATGAGGTGCTGTTTTCCAGCCATTCTCTGCTTGCCATTGTTGTGTCTCTATACCCCTCCGTCTGTGCATACAAAGCCCTCCAGAATTCCTTCGAAATCGTATTTATTCCCTTTGAACGCCGAGGCGCAGCGAATGCAGGAAGTAAACAAACTGTGCGTCTGATCTCCGCTGTCTCTTCCTGTTTCTTGTCATGTGACAGGTGATGGCCTGGACAACAGCGTGGCTTCGCCGAGCACAGGGGACGACGATGACCCGGATAAGGAAAAGAAGCGCAACAAGAAGAGAGGGATTTTCCCAAAGGTGGCCACCAACATCATGAGAGCGTGGCTCTTCCAGCACCTAACAGTGAGTTCAGCAAAACGTCGCTCTCAGTTTCACATCACGTGTGAACTTCGCTTCGCCGCCACGGGCCGTCTTACGCTCACACACAGACATTTTCTGTCTTTCTGGCGCTGCTGCTTTCTTACTTGACACAAATTCGGTTGCACACCACTCAGAGGAGCACACATACACCCTCAGACGCTGACATCCTCATTGACACTCACATACACACCACCAGAGCTCCCCCCTCCACCTCCTCCTCTCTCCTCCGCAGCGTATACTGGTTCATATGGTGAACACTTCAAAGACAGAGGCCTGTGTAATCTGCCGGCGATCTCGGCAAGCCGCGTTCTCGCTCCTCATCTGCTGAAACTGAAATAAGGTTGACGCCAAGGAGAGACGCCCCTGGCCATAGCTGCAGATACATAGATGAACCTTATTAAGAACAAATCTGTCATTATTTAACAGATGCCTGGGATGCTGCAAAGGCCTGTGGTTTGGCTTTATTTTTCTCAATTATAGCAGAGAATACAAATGCCGTTAGCACCATCTGACAGCTTCACAAATTGCTGTTGGGGGGGAATAGTGTGGGAAAAATGCATCTGGAAGATACCAATGTGGCTGCTAAGACGGATCCAGCAGCGAGTGGAACACTGGCTTAGTTCATTTATTTTGAACAGAACCGATTCGAGGGTCACACTGACGGCTCCCGGAGCAAAGAAGGAAGCGGTGCAATGTATACGTGAACTCTTCAGTCTTATTTGAATGCAGGATTTGCATGCCCTGTTTGCAGCAAAGTGTTGGTTCACTCAGGATAATGTTATACTTTTCACATCTGCAAGGGTCTGCTGAGGTTCAAGTGATGTAAATTCTGTTGTCAAAGGGTGCACGCGAGGCTCCGTGCAGATGTGCGTGTACTCTCTGGTTTTTTACGAGTGTCCACGTGGCCGCTGGTGCTGCAAGGGCATGAACCGTACATGTGCTGGAATACATGGACGCCATTCTACGCAGACTAGAGAGCAGAATACTGAGAGCTACTATACACCTGTAGAAAGTATAACCAGGTCCTCACAGTGATGATATTCTTCCTGGTGCATCTAACAAAAGCACAAAATGTTCTGTGCAGCATTTAATAACAAAAGTAGTGCTTTTTCAAGCATTCATTGTCAAGGATGGGAAGCTTTACTGTGTTTACTTCTTCAATTTGGAAAAATACACAAAGGATTTGACTGTGCAATGCCACACAGTTAGTCTGTGAAATGCAATCAAATCCTAAAAACATACTGCACACGTGTGGCGATGCTTTCCAGGAATAAAAAAAACCCAAACCTGTACAGAACTTTAACTCACATGAAGCAAAACTGCATCCTCGACGACGTCCTAAAAATAGTTATTTCCTTACTTCTTTAGAGTGTTTATTCAAATTTCTAATTTGAATCTAGTGCTACGCTGAGAAAATGTGTTTGAGGACCCCTTCGCCGAGCCTTGCATCAGACACATTCTGCCGATGTCAGGAGTTTGTGGAGAACATGATACAGTTTGGCTGAGTGGGTGTTGGTTTGAATTGCACAAGCCAAGAGGGAGGATGCTGAGGAAAGTAATTTGGTTGTTGGATTATGGATATTGCATGGGTTCAAGTTCTTATTTATTTACTTGCGGCCTGTCTTTGATGTTGATGGCGTGCATTGTGCGGCGGCCTCCTCGGTTTCCGGTAGTTATTGGCAAACCGGGGGAACTTTTGCGTTGCGTGTGATGTGGGCAGAGATGCATGTGCTGTATACGTCCACGCACGTCTCGCGGGAGTTCTTCTACTTTTTTTGTTGCTCTTTGTGCTCTCCCCTTTCCATCTGACCCTCAGCGGCTCCGTCATAAACCACCGGCTCCGCACACACACATCATCACACATGCACACTAGCCTCTAACTCCCTGACCTCAACCCCGAACACCCCCAAAACCTTCGGGGCCGCAGAGGAAAGGTGTTTGAAACAGACACACATCCTGTCTGTGGAAACTACAGTTCGGCACACACACACACACAGACATGGCTAGCGAAACGCACTAGCAACACACCTCCTGTGTCATATTACACCATGAGTTGGGCTTATGGGAGGCTTCTGTGCCGTCAGATCTCAAACAGTGGGAAGGATATAAGTGAGTGTCGAGGGAGCAGGGGTGAGGAGAAGAAGGTGAGGAGGTGAAGAGGGGGGATAAGAAGGATCCAGCAACCTTTCCCTTCTCCCAGGCAAAAGAGAAACTAAAACATGCACACTTGCGGACACACAATGCCACATAGTGCTGCTCTTTCAATGCAAACTGCCATTTTTAAACACAGAAGTAAACCGAAGGGCTGATGGAAAAATCACTTCCAATATGTTTACCCTCGTCGGCGAAGCCAAACAGAAATGAAACCCAGGCAGAGGGGAGAAACATCTTCTTTGTTTATAGGAAATGTGGTCTTAATTTTGAGAAACACTGGCATTAACAATACCACTGGTGTCAGATAAACGCTTTCTGTGGTCTCATTTGTTTACGCTAATCATTCTTCGGTGTCACCATTAATTTAATCACCATTCGTCCGTGTTTATAAATGGTACACATAGCACCTCTAATGCAAAAACATTTACAGTATCTCTTACACCGGTAGTGTGCCGCTCGGCGTCCGCTGGTACCGACACCGGCCCGGACAGCTGATTCAGACGCGCAGCATCATCGGCTGCTCTGCCTTTTGTTTCACGGAGGGATGGAGGATGTGAGTCTGGCCTCTTAGAGATAGACACAAGGCCAATTAGGCACACAGGGATTCATGTATGCACACACACACATGTGCACATATCGTATTCATGGCAGGGTGTTGTGGCAACACGCAAAACCTGGATAAGTGAGTCAGGGTTTGTTGTTTCTCAACTATAATAAATACACTTGACACAGAGACAGACGAGAACAGATTATAGCAGAAGTTTGGATACCCAACCTCGCTGTATTTTCTGTTATTCGCCCTCACACTTGGACCCTCAGGGGAGTTCTCATTGTACCGAAGCGGAAGGGGAAGGTGGGTGGCAAACTGAGGCTGTGAGTGCAGTGCAGCAGCAGGGTAGGTGGTAGGTGGCATTTATACAGCTGTTTTTTTTTTTTTACTGTTGTTTTGAAGACATTTCAGCTCACTTATCCATCAAGGATGCAAATTCCCTACAACCTCTTTTTGTAGGAGAAACATTTTAAAGCAATGATAATAAAAAACCTCTAATTCCCTAGATTGCTGGTGTTACCATCACAAGGGTCACGGCTCCACGGAGCACCAGGTATAGAAATAGGAACTGGGGAGAAAATATGTGTCGTGTGACGGGCAGAGTGACAGATTTGTGATGATGACAGCAGTCGCAGCTCGCTGAGTTCTCTCCAACACGCCCAATGAGCTCATATGTTGTTGACAACGCTTGTGGGACAAGTTCATCGGAAGAATTTGGCTGCGCCGACTTGGAGCCACTACAAAACATTAGCGTTTACCGCCTGTCACCGATGGCCGGACCAACGCAGCCCGCTTGCCAGCTTGACATGCAGCTGTAAACTTGGTAGGGGACCAAAATAAAGGAGGAAGGGAGGGCTTTTCCACTTGTGTCCTCATCACATTTTGATGTTTGTTTTCATGGGACACCCTTAATTAAACATATGTTGCATCTAGTAGCTGCTCATTGGTTCTACTGGGGAACCAATTGGCACATTTGACAAGAGGAAGAGAACTCATTTGTCAGGGTGTGCAGCACGACTTTTTCCCCAAATGTGGAATTTAAGAATCGATTGTGAACCGATACCTTTATCTGACAATCAAAGAGACAAATCTTGAGACGAAGCAATAGCCGCCATCCAATTTCTGCTTCCTCCATCCCTCCCATTGTGCAGTTGGAATCCACCCACCCCCCGATCGTTGCCCTCCCCTCCACACAAACGGTATTTTCTTGTTTAATTTAACAAGAAATGAGTAGTAAATGAAAGCTCAGGCCTCAAATCCCCAACGCGCCCTGTGCTCTGCTCTCCACTCCCCTATGAAAAGGCAATTTGTGAAATTATGTGATAGAGTAATTAGATGGAATTCACCCCCCC
>NW_007579563.1:0-24332 GCF_000690725.1 Stegastes partitus | reverse complement strand
TGGTGGTGGTGGGGTGGCAGAGCGGCGCTGTTTCTTTCTCACCCCCCTTTTGGAAATGTTTTTTTTCCTCAACACAGCAGCGTGCAGTGGGGGTTTGAGCAGAAACAGGTGTGAAAAGCGATATAATTCATTTCTGCGCTGGCAGAGGAGGCCAGGAGCCTCGCTGTTGTGGGCCCCGGGTGGTGGAGGAATCTAGACCGGGGTGGGAGGAGGGTGAGAGGAGGTGATGGATGGATGGATGGATGGATGGGTGGGTGCACTACTCGTTAGAGATCAGATAATTCCCCTTTTTGGACAGAAACAAAGAACAATATGAAAATGCTGCGCGCTGTAAATTCTTGAACTTCTCGGCTTCACAAGCCGACATCTAAACAACAGAAGAAAAAAAACCTTCCAGGTCAGAGTTCGCCATCGCCTCAGATGCCATTATTCTTCAGCTGTTTATTGCTGGAGCCTGGATATGTCAGCGCCCTGGTCACCCGCGGCAACCCTGACCCACCACGGCAACCCGTTCTCCCAGCTAAAGGTTATGATTCAACCCGATCCACAGCACAGAGACACTATATGTATTTTTTCGCATCCAGTTGTCCTGTGATTGTCGTTAGACTTGTTTGTCTTACTTATCCGCGGCACAAATTAAATTTCTCATGTGCATAATTACGATTTACCATCCAAGCCACCAAGGCGCCTTGTTAATAGCTCTGAAAATGCATCAAGAAGGGAGCTGGAAAACCAGAACATCAGCTGACTTTTTTGTGTTTTCATTCATTGATTCATAAAGGCACAACAAAGGCACGGCATCCGCCTCGATACTGTAAGGTAATACAGTGGCCTATGTGGTCTGGTGTCTCCAATTAGGTCTTAATTTAATCTAAGTGGTGGTCAGAATCTTAGGCGCCACCGCATTAGGATTTCAAAGAGGTCCTAAGAGACGACAGACAGATGGACAGATCTGCCAAAGGCCTGGCGTGACATTGTGATGAGACAGAGCGGCAGAGGAGGGAAAAAAAACAAGAGAACAAGTTGGTCTTATGCTCGCCGCTTTTATTCGGTTTCAGATACTTTATCTCGAGGAAGGGCGCTGGCTTCAGGGCTGTGTGTGTGTGTGTGTGTGATTCGCTCTCTGAAGTGTGTGCGTCGGTTCGTTCGTACGTTTGGAAGCAATGACTCGTCCCTACCAATCGCAGGAGTGGTTGGTGTCAAAGACGAGGCAGCTGAGTCAACCTGCCCACCCCCACCACACACACACACACACACACACACACACACACTGTGCTCCAACCCCCACATTACCCCACACCTTGTAATGAAAACATCATCAATTATCCCTCTTGACAGGCCCCAGGGACCAAAGGCAGACAGCAGCTCTCTTTGGGGGCTTCTCTTTGTGGACTGACCCTCGCACACAAACAGACTTGTGACACTTTGCAGCCATTTCACGAAGGACGTACATGAGTTTTGTTTTAAAAAAGCTGAAGTTCTGATGACTCTGGGTTCTTTAGGAGATGGCGACGCTGGTCCGTCTGGTGGGGGGTGTGAGCGTGGATCTGTATGTGGGGCACCGGGGTGGGGCGGTGCGGGGGTAATGGTATGGCCGGGGCAGAGGGAAGGCATCAGTCCTGACTCCTGAAAGGCCATCTGTGTCATGATTGATGGATGGAATGATGGATGGATGAGTGGACGAACAGATGGGTGCAGTAGATGCGGTAGAAAGACTTGGCACATGTTGGAGCTCCGACAATACCCCGGTCCGTGTGAATATCGGCGTTTTATTGTCATTTATGGCGTTAGTCGGTGATTCAGTTTGCACCCCGCTTCCCACCCTTATTAACCCTCTGAACCCCCAAAACCTGCCGACAGGGTTAGAAAGCATGTTATCTTTAAAAATATTGCCAAAAATGAGCCATTCATCAGAAAGAATCAACTGATTTTCTCATTTCCAGCAGTCGTTGAACTCTAGGAAGTTCCATTCTGTTGGAAAATCAAAGCTATTTAATCAAAATCAGTTTGTTCTACACGTCTCATGTAATAATGAACCTAAAATAAGCAGTTTTTACTCATGTGATCCTGTAAAAAGAACAAAAAAACTTCCAAAAATGAAAATATGTGGGCACTTGGAAAAATGTTGGACATGTTGATTCCAGATTATTTTAAATTTTCGTAAAATAAATTTTTGCCTTTTGCAGATTTATGGCATTATAACTTTGTCATACTGCACAGAAGACATTTTGAGTTTTCTCTACTTTGCATAGAGGTACACAACCTTCTTATTGCAGTGAAAAAAGAGCCCACAGTGAAAAAAAAGGTGACAAACAACTTTAACTCAGATTGTGATGTATTTCCATGTGACGCTGTGTTTATATAGAAGCCATATTGTTGAATTGAGACCAAATATTAGCCAATTATAGGAAGAAAACAGTTGATATTTTGAATATAGAACAGAAAAAGTACATTTTATGGCTTAAAGGTGAACATTTGTACTCTAAATAAGAACGCAGTCCAAAGCTGAGTCGGTGATTTCAGTTCTTCTGGATGTTCTTTCGCCATATTTCCACCAGTCTGAAGAATTAGCTGCAAATATTTACGGCTACGAGTCCAGCTCGGGTCATTTATGAAGTTCCTTTACGTTTCTGGCAACGCTTCGCTTCAACCTTTTCTCCCACTTTCTCCTCGCCGCTCCTTGTCTCGTTTTACCCCTCCATTTAAAAGCCCTCAAGGGCAGTTAACTTTTAATTCATGTCACCTTTGAACTTTTCCAAAATGTCTGCCACAGATCTAAACCAAAAGAAAGCCTGTGTGAGTGTGTGTGAGTGTGTGTGTGTGTGTGTGAGTGTGTGTGTGTGTGCAGCAGATCTGGCTTCAGTCAAGAGGCGGGTTGGTGTGTTTCCTTGAGAACGTGAGAACTTTACAGACCCTCAAGGTCGGCCAGTAGCGCTGGAGGAGATCACCAGTTACATACACAACGATCCGCTCATGTTTAACACTACGGGAGCTCATTTTTTAGTTTTGCTGATGACGATGATTCTCCAGCGTTTCTAGTCTCGGTGACACATCAGCGGCGTTTTGTCTTTAATGCAAAGAGATTAAACATCAAGGTGAGGGAATATTTAATTTCATTCTTTATACCTCATCACCGTTATTGCCGTCTCCTCTTTTTCGCTTCGCCATCCTTCTTCTTCTCCCACCTCCCCCTTCAACTCTCATATAATTTCATAGTTGGGAAACTATGAAACAGTTCAGTGTGTGGTTTCATTGTTGTACGTCAGGATGATTGATGGCTTCATGCTGAAGCTGTGTTTCACACTAGTTCTATTTTTCATTATCAGCTGTATGTGAAGAGTGTGTGTGTGTGTGTGTGTGTGTGTGTGTGTGTGTGGATGTGTGTACTGAGTGGATGCAGGCCCAGTAACTCAGATATGTGAAACCATTCTTGGTTTGGTACCCACTAATCAGTTTACAATGATCTGCAAATCCCGAGAAGAGGCTCACTCTCGGCTCTCAGACACACTCGGATGCATTCACACGACGCGCACACACACACACACACACTCACACACACTCTCACACACACACACACAGGGTTTTGCATCGACCCACAGCCATGACGTCAGCGGCTGGGTGGGGTGTGGAGTTCCCCACCGTCCCTGTGGAATTTATTGGAGACTGAGTGGCAAGTTGACATGTGGAAGAGTCAGGGAAAAATATTGTCATAAGTCTGTGGTTAGCTCCGATGAAATGATTCGCTTAGCGGGGGATTAGCAGTTGCTAGCTTCTCACATAAACTCCAACATGTTGCGTGTTTTTTTTTTTACTATTTGTCTAAAACTCCCCCAAATGAAGGTTTGGCCGACAAACTCCCTTTCGAGAGTTTAGCATAGCCTCGGAGTGTAGCATGATTTTTGTTCAGCCGGTGATATATTAACTCTGCTAAGTGTGAAATCACATTAGCGCTAGCTGTTAGCCATTATCCATTAGGCTGTGTTTGGCGATCCAGAGGATTGTGGGATATTTTCTGGCTGGAGTCAGCAGCTCAATACCTTTTACTTACAGCAACTGCAGCAGCTTGCCCTAGATACATTGACTGTGTGTGTGTGTGTGTGTGCAGCTGTGTGCGATTGCATATGCAGTTGTGCTATTATTTGTATGTGTCAGCCTCATGTCTCTTTTGTAAATGCCAAGTTGAGTGTGTTGTTGCGTGCCTTTGTGTCTCACTCCGTGCGTGCGCTCGGCGGATGCGGCGGCTTTGCCATTGTGGTAATCAGTTTGCGCGTTGGCTGAACTAATTTATCAATTCAGTTCCTCCCACTTGTATCCTCTCCCATGCGTGAACCCTCTCTACACTGCGTCTCCCTCTCAGACAAAACACTCCTTTCTGAAAAACCATAAGGGTTTCCTATCTTTTATGCATGCCTCCTGCCTCTCTGACTTCTCCCTCGCTCTCTCCTCCTTTCTTCCACGACTCCCTCTCGCTTCATTTTCCTGTAATGTACATACAGCTGTGTTGCCTTACATTTTAATGGCCTTGAACCATGATATCATAGCAATATTTTTGCACTTGTGCTATTTCAAAGACATGGGAGGGGAGGGGAGCTATGATTTATGGATGGGATCCTGTGATATTCTCACCATTTTACACCTGCTTGAGTTATAATTGCGTGATTCAAGTTTTCTGCGTGAGATTGGCGACGCGTTCGAGGCCCGGTGGCGCCGGAGCTACGACCGCCGGCTGGTGCTGCGTTCACACTTGACCAGGTGACCCAAGGTGCTTCTGGGGAGGAGGGGGGGGAGGGGTCACGGTCAGGTGTGTGTTCATCTGGGTGTGTGTTTTGTGTCCAGTGGAGTGAGGGGAAATCATAGCTAGTGAAGCAGGTGGTGAACGCAGACAGGCAATAACTCATGGTGGAGGAGCTGGACGGAGCTGAGGGCGGCCAGGGAGGGAAAAACCTCCACCGGCGCATTCCTCTCACTTTTCATCTCGCCTTTCTTCTGCTCCCTCTTTAGCAGGAAACATGTTGCTCCTGTCCTCGCGTCTTTCCGTTTATCTCCGTATTTCCAGCTTTCTGTGTTAGCAGTAGCAGGAGGGCGACGTGAGCGCCGGGCTCAGGGTGCTGCTCACTTGTTTGTTACGACAGATTAAGTCATTGATTTGTAAAAGCGGTGCACTGATGGAGAAGGCCCTCTGCTGCCGGAGACGGAGGGGAGAGGGGGGAAGGATGACGGGAGAAAAATGGAGGAGGCTGGAAAGATCAGAGCTAATTGTAAAGAGACGAGTTAAACGGGAGGTGGGAGAGGAAAAAAAGGAGGCAGTCTGAGATAGTTAAGCAAAAACGCTAAATATAGAACAGAGGGATGGAGGGGGCGGGTGAGGAAGATGGAGGGAAGGAAGGAGGGAGGGGTGGAGGTGTACTTTGAATGACAGAGATGTCAGAGGGAGGGATGGGAGGAGGAGGAGGAGGAGGAGGAGGTGGGGGGCGAGTGTGAAAGCTTCATCTTTCAATAACATCGGCTGCATCCTCCTTCCGTCTTCTGCTCGCTGCTTCAAAGAGCATAAGGGAGCAATTGTGAAATACCTTTACCTAGTTTCAGCATTCCCCCAACTCGGGCTCTCTTCACCCCCCCCCGGGGCCAACGGTGAGTTTCTAATTAAAACGTTGGGGGCAAAAGGGTAATTATGATAATAACATAATAATATCGCCGGGGTTATTAGAATGTTCTGTGGTCCCCAAATTGCTTCCTCTGAGGGATCAGATTTCAGTGGCATTACGTAAAGTCAAATTTCCTTGAAAGTCAGGTGAAATGAAACGTATTCCCCCGCGGTGGAGGTGCAATCTGAGGATCCGATTCCCTCTTGTGTGTGTCACGGACATGCGTCTAAAAAAAGCCCTTCAGTCTCTCACCACATCCAGCTCCCGTCTCCCGTCTCGCTTCCGAGTCCAAAGCGTCTGTGTGGTTAGGAAATCTACTTGTTTGTGCAACGCCTTTTTGTTTTCGCCGCTTTGAACTCGCTGGTAATAGCTTCTTCTCTTGCAGCACCGTGCAACAAGTTCGCCGTATTGTAGCCGTGTACAACAAGAGAACATTTGTTTTTAAGCTTAGAGAAAGCTAGCTCGGAGCGCTGTAGCTGGGAGCTGGCACGCTGGCGCTCTGAGGGGCATCCCACTGTTTTCTCTCAGCTTACTGTGGTACCTGACTGGGATGAGGCTTTGTGGATCCCTCTTACTCCCCATTTACACACCCCCTCATTCCCAGGCAGCCCTGAGGCAGCCCACCTCCAGCTGTGGCTGCCGTTCTCCGCGCCGCTTGGTGCGAGTACCGATTGCTTTGGAGTGCCTCCCCTCTCTCAAATAGGCGGTAATTACGGGCTTAAAGAGGTTTAGTGGTCCAGCAAACTACATAATCACCCCTTGAATTAGCCCCAGCTCATCAGCCTCAGTCCAACGAGCAGCGCTTACCACTAGCACTAGCTAGCATGCTGCACCCCCTTCCCTTTATTGCACAGAGGGAAGCACAGCAGCAGGTGTTGTGCAACATCCGGCCCCCTTAATAAATTTAGCCTCCCCCGAGCTGGAATAGGGAGGACTAATGAAGCACACCTTCACCGTTAGCGAGTACACACACACACACACACACAACGCGTACAGTACATAATATAAGACGCTCAGTATCAACAGACCTCACCCTTTACATTCTGCGCGCAACAATGCAGCACTTTGTTAAGACAAGACCTGGTCATGTGCATACATGCTATAAGCTCCAGTACACACATCGGCTGGAGACCCACCCAGCGCTAAAGCACACGGATCACCGTTCACACCCTGCAGCGGCGACGGCGCTTCCCATGCACTCTGTGATATACCCTTAGAGTGTCAGAAAGGCGATGAACGATATTAATCATCCATTATGGTGGCGGAGGAGCTGGTAATGCAGCACGTTGTCTAATCCACTTTGTACGAGAGCTTTAATGACATACTTTTCACCCTTTGCCTCTGCAGCTAACTAGCTTTATCTCGTTCCCATAGGCAAGAAGAGCGCTGAGAGAGTTCCCTAAATCAACAAAAGCTGTTTTTTAGCGAGGAAAAAAATGCTCATTAATGAATGCAAAAACCCAAGAACATCTGTTTTCTTTTTTTTTTCTTTATCTCCAGATGAGATGGTAGAGATGTGATGACAAAAACAGTTTGCGCCGGGTTTTCTTCTTCTTTCTGGTGCATATATCGAGGTTTCCCCCCCGCAAAAAAAAAAGAAAATAATAAAAAAAACGGAGCGGTAAATTATTCATGCAGGCTTTGAGCTGCTTTATGAGGACCAATACGACAAAAGAGGCCGTTCCTGTTGTAAGAGGAGGACGTTTGTTCTGCTCAGAAGGCCGTCGCATCCCGCCGCCGCTTCACTTCGAGTCGCTCAAAAGATGTGTTTTTTGCGCTGTTTTGTTATTTTGCATTGGAGCAGCCTGAATCAGAGGAAATTAGGTTAGGGGTGCTTTGTTTTTTTTCTGTTGTTGTTTTGTTCACTCTCACTCCCTTTTCTTTTTTTTTCTCTTTAATCCCCCCTTTCTCCCAGAGCCAGCTTTGTTGCTGGGTCCCTGCTCCCTAATGAAGTCAAAGGGATGTCAGTCGATGCCACCTACACAGAAAGGAATTTCAAATGGCGTAGCTCTCACGGCGCAGCGTGCGGCGCACACACACAGGATGAAACTTCCACTGAACGAGTAAAAAAAAAAACCAACAACAACAAAAAATAAAATAAAATTGGGGGAAATTGGAAGCTTGTTGTGTGAGAAACAACAGGCTTATAGTTTGGAACGCTTGTTCTAAAGTCTGCTCATGCTCAGGGTTCGGCCCATTTGTTGTTAGCATAACAATGTGCTCGCCTCCCCAAATATTTAAGGTAATCTCATACACGTCTGGCAGGAGCAAGGCTACGCTTCCAGTAAATGATGTGTGTGTGTGTGTGTGTGAAGACAGTTTGGTATGATACAGTGATGCCCTTCTAGCCAAAAAGGCCCCCGGATTAGCCGTCAGGCATTCCTGATGGGCAGCTCGGTTTCCGCAGAGATTTGACCTGGGACCAGTGAGGGGAGCCGATCTGGCCGAGTCAAGGCTGCTCGCTTTTACCTTAACGGGCGCATGCAAGTCAATAACCAGGCATAGTGCTGCTGCTGCTGCTCAACCAGCTGGGCGTCGGGGTTTACGGTGACGGGACAAAATAACCTCCGCGATAAAAACACTACAGTAAACCGTTTTACATTAACAAGTTGTTTACTGGGAGTCATTTGCATTTTTTGGCGTCTTTGCGCCTTGTGGCGAACCCGAACCATCTGCTGGTAAAGTAAGCTAACTTAAAATACCACTGACCCATGTGTGTTCTCCACAGATTGTGCAGAGTCACGGCCTCTCTTCTTCTTCTTCTTCTTTTTTTTCTTTTTGAGGGACATCACATGCGCTGCGACAACATATGATTTTCGTCTCTCTCATTCCTCCCTCCGTCCCCGCTTCATGGCCGCAGTTTTAAAAAGCTAATGTGGCGTGTCAAGCCTTTTTAATGGGATGCACAGAGGCTTGGGAAGCGCGGCTTTAAATAGAAATATATGCAACGATAACGCCGTAATGCTAATGGCTGGGGAAGGAACACTGAGGGGACTGTGGCTGCAGTGAATTGGTTAACAGGGGTGTAATCACACTCATAGAATTTCTAGAATAATGTTATTTACGCAAAGATGCTCGAGGTTTATTCGTGAGCTGACAAATGTGGCGTTGTTTTCCAGAGCAGAAAGTAGAGAAAAAAAAGTGTTTTAATGTTGGTTTAGTCAAATTACAAAACAAAAAAGAAGTGTTCAGGGAAGCTAAAGCTGCTTTTTACTGAGGAGGTGAGATGAAAAAAGAAAAGAGAGAGCAGCAGAAAGATAAAAGACATTTCTGAAATAGCCCTCCTCTTCTGGTGAAGTGGAGCATCCCCGACTTTGCTTTCTTTTCTTCCCTCCTCCCTTCGACTCAGGTGAGACTTTAAACAGAAGCAAAGCCAGAATTAAGGGACCTGAAGGCGTCCGATTCTGCTTTACGCTCCGGCAGATGAGATTATTCTAAGAGTTTGTTCTGTTTAAAAAAAAAAAAAGGTCGAAGGTTCAATCGAGTGAACTTGAGCATGGCATCGGAGGGAAACGGTTTCTCCCATATTGTAAGCTACTCAAGCTTCAGGTTTCTGAGACATAAATGAAGAACGCAGGACAGGAAATTTAGAATCATAACAGTGCGGCTTTTGTGAGCGCAGGGTCAGGTAGCGTCTGAAATGTAAGTCCTCTGAAGCCTTCCTTTTCTAATATCTTTATTAATTCAATACGGCTACCGACTTCTGCAGAGCCTCTCAGCCGTCTGAAGCTTTGATTCTTTTATTGCGTTTAAGACTAAAAACTTGTAATTCCCATTGTTTTTGTGGCTTGTTTAATTGGTAGCCGTAATAGTTTTCCTCCCATCTCGCCTGACAGAGTTCTCTCCTGGGTTAGGCACGGGACAAGGGGAGTAAAGAGGGGTTTCACAGAATATTTATGCTCTTATCTCTCTGCTAAAACCCCGGGGCTCCACATATCCATTTCCATGTCTCCTCCCCTCGCCTCCTCCTTCCCTCTGGTTCCTCCTCATATCTATCTATCCCTCTCTTGTTCTTGTCTGAGGAGGTCGGGGAGGAAGACGGTCAGACGGGGAGGGGATGTTACTGATGCTGTGTTATTCACACACACACATCTGTGCACAGAAACACACACACATATGACCAGCTGGACTTAGTTGCAACGCACACACTGGCGCTGAGGTTAACTTACAAAGCAGAGCGAAATCTCCCGACTCTTAATGGACTCGCACATGCGCTGGGATTGATAAGACGCACACAAAAAAAAAAGAAAAAGAACGCAGCAAAAACACGCAAAGCCCTCCTGGCACCCACATGCTCCGAGGCCGAGCGGAGAGAGCAGCGAGCAGGGTGGAAATTCTCATGAAAGGAGTTGTATATTTGGAGAAGACATATCATTAAGATAGGCGGAGGGAAGGAGGGAAGGGAGGGAAGGATGCGCAGAAACTTTCCATCTGCTCTTTTAAAGAACATGTTATTGCTTTTCTCACTAAAAGGCCTTTCTCTCTCTCTCTCTCTCTCTCTCTCTCTCTCTCTTTTCCCTCTCAAGCCGCTGAACCGCAGCCAAAGGCCGTTAAGACACCAGAATCACTCACAGACAATATTAAAACTGGGCGACTTGTTGCCGCGCGAGGAGCTAAATCACAGTGTTTTGACAGATAGGAGCTAATTTGGAGGTTTGGAGGAAAAAAAGAGGAGGACAAAAACAGTTCTGATGTGCTGGCTTCCTGACCACCTCGTCTTGCATTAAGTGTTGTTGCTGTTTTGCTTTGTGAAAACTCGGGAGGAAGTTGTGTGAAAATCGCGAGTCGTGCGACGCGAAAACACTCAGTTACAGCTACATGATTACGTTGCAGTGTTTTGTAGCTTATTCTGCAAAACGCTCACTCTTCCCCGTGCAAAACGTGTTCAGAAGAAATCATGCCGTGCTCCTTGTGCTGCTCGTCCGAGATTGAGATTGCGTGTCTGTTTGTGTGCGACCGGTTGTGTATATCTGTCTATCTATGTGTTCTGGGAAAGCCGGAGGGTGGGAAGCATCGAGACAGGGTGTGTTTGTGCTGCTTCGTGGCCCCCGGCGTGGCGGCGGGCCCCCCGATATCACGAGGAAGACACTCCTGCTTCTACAGATCTACGGCGCGGCGGCGGCACGGACACATAGATCTCCCCTTGTTCGGTCGGCTTTGTTTGTGGAGAAGAAAGAGTGCAGAGGCAGGTTTCTCACATGATGAGCTGATATTAATATGTCAGAAGTCAGCGTGTGTGTGTGTGTGTGTGTGTGTGTGTTTGTGGTTTCTATATGTACAGCCGTCAGATGACACAAGCCCCGAAGAATAATGTTTTCTCACTTTTAGGACAAACGCAGTTAAACGGTTGTTTCAGTTCTGATATTATCTGATCGGGCTGCAATCGGGGAAGGATGTTTGTGCACGCTCTCACACACTGCTGTACATGAATGGACGCTCAGTTCACATGCCGACAACACACACACACACACACACACACATAAAAAATGGTTGCAGAAAAGAAGTGGACACAAATTTGGCCGGAGGCGACAATGCAATTATAACTTAGCGCATGAAATTAGCCTCCTTGTGTTCCCATTCCCCCGCAACCAATCACATGGACAAGGGAAGGCTGGGAAAAAAAAAGAAAAATTAGTCTCCTCTCTCTCTCTCTGCCGGGTTGTCCCAGCATTAAACACAATCCTGTTCATTATGCGCTGAAAAAACTGTGATGAAAAAAATGAAAAAGCTGGCGCCGCGCTGATTTTGCACGTCTGATTGACTATCAAGGGTGTGTCGTCCTGCTAGATTTACTGCACGAGTTGTCGCCTGCTGCTGGTCACCACGTCGTCAGATATTAACCGAATAAATGCTCAGAAGAAGGACCTTTTTCTTTTTGCACATCTTCAAGAAAATAAAAGCAATTCAGTGAAACTTTCTCTGGTAGTTTGCACCAAAGCGTGCGGCCATGTTTATGCGCCGCTTCCTTCTGGATTCTACTCAGTCCTCCGGTCCGAGCCGTCCCTCCGACAATCTATTCTCTCCCTCGCCGCCCGTCTCCCTCCTCTTCTGCTCTTTTATAGCCGGCCTATGGTGTTCAGCACAGTCCATGTCTTGTCTCGGTCATGAACAGCACATTGTCCTCGTCGAACAAGGCTCCGTGCAACTGTGATGCCCCCCCACCACCCCCGTCACTCTAATATAAATCAACACACTCCCCGAGTTCACATTTATCCAATTTATTCATTCTATATATTTAAACAGGTGGCTCAACTTTAACTGTTCTCAGCTGGCTTCTCGTCGGGGGGGCCGGCGAGGTTTATATTTAAACGCCGGCCGAGCTCGGAGTCAGTTCAGTCCGTCGGTCGGTCCAACAGGCGGACGGTTGTTTATCAGGCGTTTGAAATGAAAAATAGTTTTAAAAGAAGTGGCTTCATGACAGAGGATTGATTAAAAATGAGAGCTAAGTTAGAATAAAACAATTTAATTTACTCATCTCTGTCAGAAGTGTGAGTTTGTTTCACCCTGTCGCTGTTTTTTTTTTGGTTTAAACGTCCAAAATTGGAATAAATGACTCCATAAGTTGGCAGTTAAACCGTTTTGGCTGCTGGTCCAACAGGTGAGCTGCTGTTTATCAGGTGTTCATGTCTCATTTTTGAGGAAAAACATCAGAAAAACCTTCGTGTAAAGTGAGATAACTTATCTTTCATCAGTGCGAATGAACAAAAATCCTGAAAAAGTGGCTCGATTAAAAAAAACAAGTTAAATTAACTCGTCTCTGTGTGATGAAAGATTTAAACTGAGGACGTCTGACTTTGTTTCAGGTGGATATGTTGATATTTACGCTTTAAAAGCCATCAAAAGATTTGATGAAGTGACTTTCTGAGCTGGCGCTGTGTCATTTTTTATTTTTTTTTTGGGAGGGAAATTCCTGGCGCTATATTAAGCTGGTGCTCCTTAAGAATGGAACCTAGAGGGCTTTCTGTACTGGAAGCTGCTGCGCGGAAATAACTCCAGCAAAAAAAAAAAAAAAAGGCGAACTTAACAAAGTCATGTTATTGTACAAAGTGCAATGAGGATAAGAGCAACCGGCGGCAATAAAGAGGAGAGATCGTACATTCTCTCGTCTGTATTCCATCGTGTTAATGTTATATATTCCCCACTCGCTGATTACATATGCAGCGGGGTGAAAGGGGGGCCGTTGACGCGAATATATTTGTGTAAGAGGCTGCCTAATTACCAGAGCTGGTTCTCCACTTCACTTAACTTTCTAATTGGCTTGCCTTTTTGGCTGCCATTAATTACAAGATTTCATATTCCATTAATGATTGGAGGAGGGGTGGTGGTGGTGGTGGTGGTGGTGGTGGTGGAGCTCGGTGAATACGCACACACACTCCTTACAGTATACATCCAGATAGACGTGCACACATCCCGACACCTACGCACCGCTGAGCACCAGCACACATCTCATTCCTCTCATTACTGCTGGTGTGGATGTGTAACCTGTAACATCTCTTTCTCCACTGAAAGGCACATCAAACCCTCCCCACCTTCTCCAGAAACAAGAAGCTTCATTAAACAATTTGTGCCTTTTTTTTTTTTTCCTTTCTAACTTTGGTCCTCCTTTTCCGCAGCATCCCTACCCCTCAGAAGAACAGAAGAAACAGCTGGCGCAAGACACAGGCCTCACCATCCTACAAGTGAACAACTGGTGAGTCTTGTCGGAGTTTACATGCAGTCGATGGCGGGGGTTTTGACCCCCCAGGCTATCCCAGTTCTTAATGATTGGAATTAATGCCTCCACTCCACCCCTATTTTCATCTCACACACGCACGCAAACACACACCGCTTACCGAATCGTCCTCACCTAGATCAATCCATCTAAAGAGATATGGCCTGGAGTGATTTTCCAAACCAACAGCCTAACTCGGCCCAAACATGAGCATCCATGTTAATTAAGAGTCAAACTACTATCTGAAAACATCCAATAAAATCATCCAACATGCACAAGTTATACAAGAATGATTACTTGAAAAGTGTTAGCTCTGAGAATAATTTAGGGTTTTTTACTTTGGCTGACTTATTTGGAGTTTTTTTTTTTTATTTTAGAGCATCGCCTTCTGCCGTGATTTGCTTTAATCTCTTCGGTGAAGATCGCATTTAACATTTATTCTCTCTCTCTGGAAAGACATTCATTCACAGATTATGCGCTTCGATTATTTCCCTACAAACGACGGCGACGTGCGAGAAAGTAAAACAGGAAAAAAAAACTTTCCCCGAGAAGCGTGATTAGTTTTTGTCGCCGTTATCCTCAAATCGTTATTAAAATTCCACTGACCGTAAATTAGGATTATTTAGTACTTGTTTTCCATAATGCATTTAGCATTTGAAGTCGTCCTTGTTAGCGAGGGAGCGCTCAGACCCGATCGCTAACCCGCCTTTGCAAATTACTGCTCCGTAAGTGCCAACTAGCCTGTTAATTGGGCGCAAGTGTGACGGGCCGCGGCCATAAAATAAGCTCGCTAACTATCCATTTTAACCTTAGGTAACGCTGTAAAAGGTAGAAAGGGGCCCTGTGTCCTTGTGCGGCTACTCTTATCAGAGAGATGGCTATCAGCGCGTGCTTAGTGTTATTAGCCATGTCTAATTAAAGGGGCTGCAGTCGGCGGGTAACCGTGGCGAGAGCCCCGGCCGAGGGTGTTTGATCTGAGCGGCCCCCTTCAAAAATAATCCTTCAAAGTATCGGTCGGTCGCTAGGTATGAAAGTGGAGACCGCAGGAGAGAAAGAAAGAGAGTTAAAGAGCCAGACGGAGTGTAAAATAGATGAGGAGAAAGAGGAGGGAGATAAGCAGGGAGGGAGAGAAGGAGATGAGACACGATAACTCCCCATTACCAGCAGGCTAATGATGTTAACATTATTCCCAGCCATTGTTCAATCCGAGACCTCAGAGACAGACAGACGTTAGATTAGGGTATGATGTATCAGTCTGTGGAGAATTCATTTTATACCAGGCCAAAAACAACACACACACACACACACACACACACACACAAAAAGAAGAAGGCCTCCTGACCAGAGGGAATCCTGTAGAGGTTATCAAATCACGTGACCCCTCTGAAATCCATGGGGGATCAATTCTTACAGCTGAGATAAAGCCCAGCTCGCCGTGTGTGTTTGTGTGTCTGCGTGTGTGTGTGTGTGTGTGTGTGTTTTTGTGAGTCAGACAGACAGTCACATGAACAGTAGCTTGGTCACTTAAGGCTGACTGTGTGCTCTCATTCTGTTTGTTATTTTTATTGGTAGGGGGATAGCAGCACACCCCGAAGGTGTGTACCAATGTGTGTGTGTGTGTGGAAGACCAACACACACACACTGTGTAAATCGTAGGAGGTTAATCTTGGTTTGTGGAAGATGTTGTGTGTCTGTGTGCGTGTTAGAGAGGGGAACCGGGGGTGGTTAATCTAAGGGGTATTAGCTGTTAAACCCTGCATGCTGGGATCCCGCTGCCCCCTCACATTTTGTTGTATACAAGTGTGTGTGTGTGTGTTTGTGTGTGTGTGTGTGTGCACGCTTGTCCACAGGCATATTTCCATGCATGGTTCGGTTGTTTGAGCGAAGCGAGCAGCACACTGTAGCGTGGAAGGACGATCGAGGAGGGAAACAATAAAACAGACGGGGTGACAGAGAGATAAAGAGACGGACTGAGAAAGAGAGAAGGAGTCGAGGTGGAAGAGATGACGGAGGGAAAAATAAAAAAAAAAAAGAAAGGAAAGACGGAGAGGAGGAGAGAGAGAGGTTACGTTAGGGGAACTGCCATTTCACAGGCGTGTTGTTGTGCTGGTTGGGAAGCCCCGTCATTGGGTGTCTCCATAGCAACCCCTGGTGATGTTACCTCCTGACCCGCGGATTTGGTGAAGTCAATTTCCCCTCGATGTGATTCTGTTTGTCGGCGCTGTCGAAAAAACACACGCGCAGACACGCATGTCAGAATTCACATTTTCCTCATGCGTTCGACTCGCGCCGAGCCACGTCGGCCACTGTGAAATCAGACTGAAGAGGGCTTCAGACGGCACAAAACACTCGGTGCGAGGGTGTTTCACGGTCACACGAGGGCCACCGGTGCTGAATTCGTGTCAAACGGCCGCAGATGAACCGCGGGCCATCCGTGTTTGTTGTCCCAGCGGAGGAGGACGACTCCGAAGAAGACAACATGTTCAAGCAGCATACGTAAACACAGACGGCCATCCTTTATTAACATGTGCAATATGCTTTATCTCACATATATGATCACACAATATCTGTCATGCCGCCGCTCACGCACACACCGTGGATGTGTTAACACACATGTCGATGTGCATTATTGATGAGCGAGCGCGCGGCAGGGCTCAGCAGATTAAATAAAAATGCTAAAGGCCGGCAAGGGGCGCAGATCACTCATGAATTATTGGCAGAAATACGCAGCACCAGGGAATCTCAATTTGAATGGAGAGAGTGTGTGTGTGTGTGTGTGTGTGTGTGTGGCAATGCATGTTCATATTTATATAGCAGGAGCATATATGGAGAGCATAAGGACACGCCGGACCAAATGCAAACACACCACGCCCCAGCCTAGTCACACATACAGGTCCTGGATGTGACACAGTGGGACACACACTTGTTCAAACACACAGGTAAACGCTCAGCAATGGTTTCCAATAAATACACGCAGCACATGCAGCAGCTCTGCCGAAGCTGCCTCGATTGATTCGTGCTGATAAACCCGCTGAGCTCCGAGCAATTTGTCTCATTTTTGCTCGTTTTTCACCACAACATAAAGTCCGGTTCCTGTTTGGAAGCAGAACCGCCGTGACGACAAGTAGAGAGACTCACACATGTGTTCTGTGTCGGAGAACAAAGTTATGATGAAATGTTGAATTTCTTTGATTTTACAAAAAGAGAAGACACCTGGAGCTCCCCCAGGTACCCACAGGTGTGACCAAACCTGTAGAAGAACCTGTGACTGTCTCTGTTATTAATAATCTGTTCCCTCGTTTGCCTCCTCTCTGCTCACAATGTGCAGTTCAGCCGAGTTCAGGAGAAAAGTCCCTGATTTCTTTTTGTCATGTGGCTGTCGGGAGCAGCTGAGCCACTCATGGTCACGCCGAGGAGACTCTTCACTGTTTTTTTTAGAAAAAAATGTCTGCAGAATAATGTGATTTTGATGAAACGTCTCGTTAATACGGTTAGATCCTCCCGTCTGAGCGGCACGTCGCGAATGATTTGACCGTCGGAGGGTCGAACATCAAATGACTCTGTCGCAGTTTCGGGCTTTTAGAAATGGTGTAATTTGGTGATTTTAGTTTTTATTTTTAAGACAACACGCCTTTCGAACCTCTCTGTGGGGGTTACAGCCTTAAAGATGCAGCGATATCAGCAAACTTATTGAGTAAAACGATGAGTAATGATCAAAACAAGTTCAGGAAAAAGTTCAGAAATGAGCGGCTCCAGAACCTCTACAATGAAAACAGTTTATTCTACTAGAACTACTACGGTTTTAGATCCTTTTTCTTTTTTTATTCCTCTCACTCGGCTGTAAAAGTCTTCCACACACGAGCAGCCGTCCCTCACAGGCCACCGTAGGAATGGTGTCTGATGACAAAAGCAAACAGCAGATGCAAATGAAATCATCTGTGCTTAAAATCAAACAAATCCCAAAGAGATTTATTTGCAGAGCAATTACGGCACTTCAGAATTCAAAGGAATCAGCCGAAGAGGAGCCGCTTTAAGGTTCCTCCTTTGTTTCTCTGATTCAATGCACTTCAGGAGCGGATCCGTCTGGCTGAGAGGGAGCCGGATTACTCTGTCCAAACTGTTTGGTTTAAACACAAAGGGACAGCCTCTGCTTTTTATACGAACGGACTCAAAGACACGTCCTTAAAAAAAAAAGGATCACCTGTTGGAGACGTGAGCCAGACATCAGTTAAACGAGTCAATACCCCGAAACAGCTGAGAGGTTAAGAAATTATAGATTTATGTCGTTATTTTGTTCATTTTTAAAGAGACTAAACTATGATTGACCCGTCCTGAATATGGATTAAATATGGATCAGCAGAGGCAGAAGTCAAGCGCTAATCAGATTCAGATCCGCTGATAGACTCCGGTTTAGGCCTCCGAGCAGCCGTCAAACAATCCAACCTTTTACCTGCTCGCACAATTACCGAAGCCGGGCGGCGGCTAAAAGCTCGATGCGCAGCGTATAAAATGCCTTCCTTCCCCCCTGCGCTCGCTCGTTCTCTGGATACAGTCAGTATCTCCGTGCTAAGTTCTCCTAACGCTCCGGTGATGTAAAAATCGATGGCGAGGTCATCAGGTTTCCCTTGTTGGCTGCCCCTCCCCTTCCTGCCTGCAATTTAATAATACCCCTTTAAAGGCAGTGTTTAAGCCCCGCCGAGCAATTGTTTTGTCAATAAGACCTCCTTTTACGAACGTCTTAAAAGCATGGACAGAGGCAGCGGGAGGGAGAGGGAGAGAGAGGGCCGGTGTTTAAAAGGGCAGAGTGGACGGACGTGGAGGCTACTTAGGAAGGAGCGGCGTGGACGCACATCTACGCCGCTTATCGGGTTTCTGAAAGCACCAACCGAGGACGAGCGGAGGGGAGGAAGAGGTGAGGGAAGGGAAGGAGGGCCGGGGAGAGGAGGAGGACAGAGAGGAACATGGAAACGAGGAGTTAGAAGCAGAATTTAGTTAAAAATCTGATTAGATTTGACTGATTTTTTCTTCAAATATTCACGTTTATGAGCACATCTTTGCTCATTTATCGTTAGAGGAGGAAGTTATGAAAACATTTTATTGTTTTGAGAGACTAAAAAGTCAGAAACGGTGAAATTAGCATCCAGAGCTCACATATGACCTCTCATACTTGATATACGTGCAGCTTTACGGCCTTCAAAGTAGGAATTATTAGCTGCATTTAGTTTGTAATCACTTTACCGCAACTTTAATGAGTTAAAAATCTGACTTTTTATTAAATAGAACATTTTACTTTTGTGTGAGACAAATGCCAAATGCTAAAAATCAAGTTCAAATGTGACCTCTCATGCCTGATATATGTGCAGTTATTACCTGCATCTTGTCTGTAATCCCTTTACCGCCACTTTAATTAGTTAAAAATCTGATTGTCTGATAAGATTTGACTGATTTTTCCTTCAAATATTTACATTTATGAGCACATCTTTTTATAAGATGTGGCTTTTTTTCATGGAAGTTATAAGATTTAAGTCATGAGAGACAAAATAAAGTCAAGCAAAATGGTGAAATTCTAATTCAAGGTTTAAATTTAACCTCTCATCGTTGATTTATTTGCAGTTTTCCTGCTTTTAAATGACCAATCATTACTTTGCTTTTGCTCGTAGTTAAAACTCTGATCTTCGGATTAGATTTTGCAAATTTTTCCTTCAAATATTTACATTTATGAGCACATCTGTGATCATATTTTCTAAGATGTGGCTTTTATTCATGGAAATTATAAGACTTAACTGTCATAAGAGACAAACAAAGTCAGGCAGAAGAGTGAAATTATAATCCAAGGTTCAAATTTAACCTCTCATACTTGATATATGTGCAGTTTTTAACGAGGAGCTACAACCTGGATTTTTCTTAATTAGATAAAAATCTGACTTTGCTTTCAAACATTCACTTTTACGAGAACAACGATGATGAAAACTGCTTAGATAAGACCCAAGTCGTACAAAAATAGAAAGAGCAGAGTTAAATAGTTAAATGATAGGAGGGAGACAGAGTCAAACAGGTAGAGTGAGATTAGCTGCATGGTTCAGTATGTTGACAGGACAGAAAGAGATGCTGGAACTTGTTCACACAAAGTCTTCGTAGGTGTGTGTGTGTGTGTTTTGGAATTAGCAGGCCAAGTTTCAGTCCATGCCCCGGAGCCTGTTTCATACACTGCAGCTCTGTCAGGTTGCTTCAGCCTGAAACTCCCTGACATTACAGCAAATACCACGTACACACACACACACACACACACACACACACTTGGATGTGACCTCACCCTCGGATTTCAACACCGAGTTTAAACGTGAAAATAATTTGAAAAACAATATTTTCTGCTGTCAGTTTGGGAGCGTTGCGTTGCTAACAATAGCCTTACGCAGGAATCCGTAGCCTGTGCAGACACGGCGCTCGCTGTCGTTAGTGTATTGTGTCAACACAAGTGTGTGTGTGTGTGTGTGTGTGTGTGTGTGTGTGTGTGTGTATAGGTGTCCATGTGCAGAGGCAGACTCTCCACACCGACTCTCCTCCACCACCTCCCCCTCCGTCCTCCCTCTCGCTCTGTGTTTCTCTTACATCACAGCACGCCGCCCGAGGCCAAACCTGCATTTCTCTTCATTCGCCCCTCGCTCTGTCTTTTTTATTCCCTCCTCTTTTCTCCCCCGCTACTCTCCCTCGCTTTTCAACCTCCTTTTGTAGCAGGGGAGGGGTGGTCCCAAAACATGAAAGGCGGCAGAATGTGAATGCCGGGGTCTGTTGCCGCCGCCGCCGCCGCCGCCACTCGCCGCCACTCGCCGCCATCGGCCGGTCGACGCTCTCACGTTTTCTGGCGTTGATCAAACGGTGTTGTGAAGTGAATCGGCAGGACGCGGAGGGCTGTGTGTCGATCTGGGAGAAAATAGGGCAGCGACTCCCGCAATTAACGGAAGATGACATTGATTTTGTGCAATTAAAATAAGAGACGGTTCTACGTGAAGGACAGACGGAGCACATCTCTGCTGTTGTTACGCATTTTTCATAAATCATGATGTTTTATTTGGGTAACATCAATCAATCTGCAGTCGGCTGCTTTTGATTTCGTGAAACCTATTCAACAAACTCCTTGTTTTTCATCATGTGAGGAAGTTTCTTTCTAAAACTTGCAGGCAAAGTGTTGAAAATTGCTGCAAAAACAGCACATTAATGGTTAATATTGAACATTTACCTTGACAAATCCCAGCCAGACTGCAAAACGTTTTCATATTCGACAGTGTAACTTGATTTTTCAGTAATCAGAGTACCTTAACCCTCCATCTTACTCAGTATAATTCAGTATTTAGTCCAAATTTTCTATCTTTTGAGCCAAAGTTCAGCTAAAATTCTCTTTTCTAACTCCAGAAAAACCTTCATTACTTCCCAACACATTGCATTTCAAATATTGAGCGCTAAAAATACCACAATATCCCTCCACGTCTAGTCGTATCGTACAAGCTAGCATGCTTTTTTTTTCTCCCACAATCCTTTGCGTGGCAGAATATATACGCCACATATGTCGGCGTCTTGCACGAGTATAAACAAGCTCGGGCTCCTTTCGCGCTGCAGATTGCGATGAATACATTGGCAAGATGGTCAAAGCTTCAGGCACAATGTTATGATGAAGTAGCAGCACTGTGTGTCCCGACTGGCGGCTCACTGCAACAATATGCACTCTGTGAGCTGCAGCTTCAGCTCAAAGCCAAAAACAAAGTATTAGATTTGGACGTAGAATTTTGCAGAATCGGTTTTGGTTCAAGTTTTTTTTTTTTCGACTGTAAAATGTCAACTCGTAATGCTTCAGCAGCTTTTAGGACGGAATGTATTTTGGGTTCAAAATGTGCTGCGTGTTAATAATAACTGGATGAAAGGACGCATTAAGGGAGAACGTTTCTGCTTAATATAGCCGTGCAGTGAGTTACTGTGTGTAGTCACAAAAACCGTAGACATCTGTATAAATGGGATAAATTATAAGTTAGTTATATTGAGCTTTAGGGACGTCAGCAGCTGGCTTTTACCTTTAAATGCATAAAAATACTCATCTAATATTATAACGAGCTAATATTTAGGTGTACATTGTTACAGAACCACTTATCGTCGCATCACCTTCCTCCTCATAGCGTCCCTCCCCCGTCCTCCCTCCTGCTCCTTCTGCTGACTGCGGATGTCTGCTGCCTTAAAAGCTGCCTTTGCTGGTTTCTGGGCAGCCGGTGGGATCCCCGTAGCTGCAGCCGCTGTGAGCCGGCGGGGGGAAGTGACACGCACACAGACAGGATATGACACAGACAGTATGGGAGGATTTGGGTCAACCACTGCGCCTTTTGCAAGCCCCTGTCAGCAATCCTGGCTCTGTGTGACACTGTGGTCATCTGTGTCGACCTGAGATTCTTTCTGGTGGTGTGTGTGTGTGTGTTTATTGTGGACGACACACACTGGACGCATTTACAAGCGATCCAACCGCTGAAATGTAAGAAACACACACACAGAGCCGTTTTCGGTTCGATCCCAAAGTGCTAAGAGGACGAAAGCTCGGTCCGGGGCTGTGTTTGCGGACAGCCATGTTGTTTCTGGGTGAAGCCAGGCTTCACGCCATCCCCTCGCTCTGGCATTGATGGATGACTGGCTGACTGAGTCCAAGGCTGTCTGAATGTGTGTGAAGGGAAGCAGGAACAGAGATAAAGAGAGCGACTGAGGTCACATGTGAGCGCTGCAGGCCCCCTTCTAATGTCTTATTCTCTGTCTTTTTGTCCTAATTTGTTTTGTTGTGAACCTCTGTCCTCCTGCTGTCTCTCCCAGCTGCTGTTCATGCGTTTGCCTTTCCTGCGAGTCTTATTTTAGGAGCCGCTGAATGTTGCAGAGCCTGCTCAGTCGGAGCCACTGAGTTCATGTATGTTTTTTCGAGTGGCCGACGTTTCCTCTGTGTGAGTCTGTGAGGCACCTGGTTGTCATGGACACACTAAACACACACATACACACTGAGCTCTTCTTCCACTTTGTGTGTGTGTGTGTGTTTGTGCGAGTGGTTGCCCGGCCTGTTGCTTCACTCTGTAAAACCAGGTTTAGTGGTGGATTCATGGCTCTCTTAATGGACACTGGGCTCTTGGGTAGTGGAGCAACAGCGAGTGTGTGTGTGTGTGTCTGTGTGTGTGTGTGTGTGTGCATACTTGCATTTTATGTGTGTGCAGTAATGGGGATTAAGTGACCCCATGGCTGTTCTCAGTCTAAAGCTCCTTTTAAATTTCACACTGTTTTCTTAAGTTTCCCTCCATATGTGGCGCTGGACCCTGCTAATCCGCCTCATGTTATTAGGAGCTGGATCAGCAGACCTGCATGTACCGAATGTGTATGTGCGTCGGCGGGTGTGTCTGTGCATAGCTATGCATGCTTTTGGAGATGGTTCAGGAGCCGCTCGCCTGCCAATAAAGACTCATATGTTGTGCTGACTCAAAACACAGGCCTCTTGTCTAATAACAACCCAGCCGCAGCCAAATAGCAGGAAGACTCGGTCATGTGACTCCTGCATGACCTCACTTCAACCACGCTAGTCGAGCATGTGTGTCCTATGTTGTTTTTATACGTCCGAGCGTGTGCGAACACACGTGGCCGTCGCTGTGTCACTCAGCTAATCCTGGCATCACGCGTACGTTGCCAAAACATGCACACGGCATTTTTCCACAGATCTGGTTGCATGTCGTGTGCGTACGAGTGACAAATCTATGACTACTTGGAGGCAGCCGATTGGTCCGAGCAGCTTTGGGGAAAAACGGCGAGAACGAGAGGAGAGAGCGATGCTATTGGGCGACAAGCGAGCGCACGTAGCACTCAGCGCGCCGTGTGGTGCGTTCGCAACTGTGTGCGTGCATGTCGGTGTTGGTACTTGTTGAAAGCTGCACAGACAAATTAAGGAGAGTCCGCTGTCTTTGCACAATATTAGCTCGGGCTTACTCAGAAATAGCTGCAACCTTTTTGTGCACAATCCACCATCTCAGCTCAGACGCTTTCAGGATCAGTGGTTCGTTTTTCTTTGCTCAGAACCCACATAAATGGTCTCAAGATGTAGCTGAGATGGTAAAAGGATGATTTCTTACATTTTTCCTACACATCTCCACACTATCAACCTAAAATAATGCTAATTTTACATCATGAAAACACCTAAATACACACCGAAACATATTAATCTGAATATTGAGAAGTGTCAAAACTGGGGAGTGCAGTAAATTCACCACTTAATGAATACTTTCTGCTGTTTTAGGAGCCAAAATGTAAATCATGCACTTGCTATAAATGCAATTTCCTGTTTATGCATGTAGTAAAAACCAGTAGAAAAACTCCTATTTGCATTAGTTTGTGTTCAACGTTCAAACCTCCAAACTGTTTGCGGGTTTGCATGCGTTGCAAATAAGTTCTGCAGGCAGCTGCATTAGTTTATTTAAACTAATCTGACGCATCTAATCCAAGCATCTGACCCGAGAACGACACCGAGGAGGAGGAGGAGAGAGAGGCAGGGAGGGAGATGTGTGGAGAAGTGAGGAGGAGGTGATTTATGAGTTAACTCGTCAACGGAGGAGAACAAGAGGAGAAACTCATAACTGTAATTCCCTCACACACACCCACTTACTCACACACACACACACACACACACACACACATATGCAGTGTGCAGGTACGTGAATGCACCGCCACCCCCAGCCGCGCATACGACAATATGTGAGCTCTATAATAAAATAAGTAATTACTTAAGAAGATGGAGATGTGCTGGGACGCAGGATGGGATAATAAAGTTCTGCAGGGATAAATGTGTGACCCAGGAATGGGAATTGGGCGTATAGCGTGTCAGCTTTACAGCAACTCAACGTAACTGTTGCTGAGCAGCGGCAACGGCGGCCTCTGTGGCCACACGCGGTAATTAGGGTCCGAGCACCAAAGGGTGC
>NW_007579562.1:83616-126873 GCF_000690725.1 Stegastes partitus | reverse complement strand
CTACAAAGTGCTCATCTATATTATTCCTCCAACGACTTTTTTTTACGGTTTGTGATTAACCCTCTGAACCCCAAGTAGTTTCCAGGTGTTTTATGCTTCTGTCACATTTTTACTAACGTTTTCACTGCAATATAAAGTCCTGCACCTTCATGGAAACATCACATCCATGACTATTAGTAAAGAGAACCTAAAAATGTATTTTGTGCAGTATGACACAATTATAATGTAATAGATTATTTAAAAATAAATACAAACAAAAGCCAAAATTAACATTATTTAAGGCGTACACAGATGCTACCACTACTGGATGTACTGGACTACTACTGTACTATAGATAGCTTATCTTTTTTAATTTGTTTCCTATGCTTGTTCCCTATCTGCAGCGTGAACACAGCCTGCAGTTCAGTCGAGATTAGAGAAAAAAAATGTGATTTTTTTTTGTCATGAAGATTGCAGAATTTAGTTTTGTTTTTTTGTTTTTTTACAAAATGTGGTTAATGCAAGTGAGTTGCTCGGTGGCTAGCACCGTTGCTTCACAGCAAGAAAGTCACCGGTTCGCATCCTGGTGAGGACACCCGGGATCTTTCTGTGTGGAGTTTGCATGTTCTGCCCGTGCAGCGTGGGTTCTTTCCAGGTTCTCCGGCTTCCTCCCACAGTCCAAAAACAAGGCAAAAGGTGTCCCACAAGACTCAATCCTGGGGCCTTTGCTGTTCACTTTTTATATCCTGTATTTGACCTTGTCTCTATTGTATCCAGTTGCAAAGCAATCTCTATGCTGAAGAGACAATATTTTAGTGTGGATACTGCACATTCTGCCATCAGGTTGCACTCAATGAGCATGAATTAGTGCTCAAGCAGGCTGCAAAGTGACTCAGTGGTTAGCATTGTTACCTCGCAGCTAGAAGTCAGCTGGGATAGAGTCCAGCCCCCCATGACCCTAGTGAGGATTAAGCGGTGTATAGATGATGGATGGATGGTTAATCCAAACTGTTTCTATCTGCTGAATTCCTCAATGAGACTTGTAGAATAAAATAAGTTTCATAACATATCATGATTTTAAGCCTATTTCGGTTGGGTTTTCTGAGAAATTAGTAGTTTAGGAACTGCTGGAAAGCTGACAATCTGACAATTAATTCTGTTTATTCTCTAGTTTTCAAACATGGCTTTTCAGTCTGCTGGTGAGTTTTCGGATTCAGAGGGTTAAATTCTCTGCAGCCCTTTCCCACATGTTGAGTGGTCACACTGTCCCCTGTGAGTGTTTCTCAGAAGTGTCACACTGCAGAAGGATGAAACACATTTGTCACCATTTAAACAGCCAAACATGGTTTCAGTGATCTACAAAGCATTATAAAGTTCTTCAGAAACAAATACTTGACCCTTTTAGAAATGACATTTTGAGACACAACAGAACGAGCTCCTGTTGACATATTAATTTATGTTGTTGTACATCAAATTAAAGATGTGACGTGTTAGCTGATTAGCAACAGCAAAAACACAATAAATCCCCCTCTGTCTCTGTTTGGACTGTTTTTGTGTTTCTCTTCCATCCCAGCAAAAAAAAAAAAACAGAAAAAGAAAAAAAAGTCCACCTGCTGCTCTCCATCATCTTTGTGTTGCATAGATGCATCAAGGCCAGGAGTTCTTCAGAGCAGCAGACTGTGAGGTGAGACGAAGACAAACATGGCTGCTCAGTGGGATGATGACTGATTGGGCCTGTGAGGGTTGAAATGCCGGAGGGTGGGGAGGTGGGGGGGCAGCAGCTGGCTTCAGGGCATGATTTACTCATTTCCGTCGCAGAAGACGTTCCCCACATAAAGAGGCTGATTAGTTAGAATGCAAAGAGGCTGTTGAAGCGAATAGAGAAGCAGCTTCGGCGACAGTTATCAACTCAGTCCCGCGTCGGCCCGGATTCCCAGCGGAGCGTCGGTCTGTCACATCGCCGACGAAGAGCTTCCTCACGTCTCGCCTCCCTCTCTTCGATCTGAGTGGGCAGACGAGACTTCAAGGAAGATCATCCCTCTGCTTTTAATTAGGCTTTTTAATTATAGAGTTGAGATGCTCTTCACAGAGACTTGCGCTGACGTAACACTTGAGGAGAGGCGATGGCAAGAGGAGGGTAAGTGTGTCACTATCAAAGATCTGCCAACCATATTCAACTGTTTTTTTTTTTTTTTTTTTCTTGATTAAAAGACTCGTGTAGCAAGTAGAAAAGATTTTCTCCAGGGAGTTTTGCAAAGACGGACACAATGATTCATCACATTTCGCCTCGAGTGAGCAAGTTATCGTAGAGAGAAAATGAAAAGTCCTGTCTCGGAGTATCCTCTCTGATCACTGAAGAGATCAAACCCACCTTTTTTTTCCCAGCTGTGTCAAAGGCCTTTAATCATGCATGAGTCATACTACTACGTACAGTTTGTTCTAATCACAACTGCTGCATCGTATCTGTAAGCGGCGAAGTAGTTCTGTTTCAGTAATTGCAGTAATTACACAAATTTCCTTTCACGACTGACATTTTTGCAGATTTCTCCATTACACAGACAAATATCTCATTTTTTTTACTTAAATATAAGCTACGGTAATGCCGGGAAGCTCTAAATGTTGGATGTGATAGTACATTTAGCTGTTTTTCAGCAGAGTACATAACCAACCATGCAACCGGAGCAACGCACTGCGATGCAAATACTGCAAGTGATGTAAAAGTCCAGCTGTTTCTGGGCTTAAAATGCAAACCTTTGCCGTCTACGGCTCATCTGTGCAGGTCTAACGAGGGTCTCCAGCTATGCTCGCAGGTCTGTGACAGAACAGGTCGCGGATACTTTCACACTTCAGCACACCTGATTAAACGCTCAAAAACGTAGGTGTGATTGTGGGACTATTTTTGGCTGCAGAGCCGCTGATGGAGAAGAGGTTTACGCGCTGTTGGGCATTTAGAAAAGCACTTTTTAAAAAAAAAAGTATACCTGATAGCCTACTGTTTTGAACTTTTTTTTGTCTTGTCTTGGAGGTAATTGTCTGTTACAGATGGTAAACTGTGAGAGCAACATTAACAAGAATAACTGGTGAGACTATGAAAAGAGCTGCCAGGTTGAGGTGGAAAAAAAACATTTCTAAAAGAAAATTCCTTATGATCTTTGGTTAGGCAGCAGTTTGTCAGATGAAATGGAGGATAAAAGATGAGAAAAGAAGGAGGATTCTGCAGGTTTTGTGATGATAAGATGGAGCTCATTTAACCGAGTGAAAGGGAGATGAAAGGCCGGATATCTACATGTAGAGAAATGATTGCCGGTTTCAAAGAAAGAAGGCTGCAAAAGTCGTCCTCATGGTTGCAGAAAGCGACAGAGGAGCTCGGGAAGAAAAGGTTTGAATAAAAAGGAGAAAAGACACAGGGAGGAAAATCGGCAAGACAACAGGAGAAGATAGAAGACTGTGTAGGAAAGGCAATGAGATGAGTAGGAGGTGGAAGTTACACCAAGAACAAAAGCAAACCGGCCCTAAGAGACAGTCAAACACAATGTTGCATATAAATGCACTCAGGCTTTGCATTGTTTGTGCATTTATTCTTCTTGCTACTCAGAAAAGAAAACAGCTGCAGTGAGGATGAAACACAACAAAGTTTGTCTGTGCTCACTGGAAATCTCAGATACAATTTTAGAAACCAAACACGGTCCAGTCTGCAACATGCACACGTGTGATGTGGAAACTTAAAGCCTCTGGTGAAAATAGAACTTTCATTAAAGTTGGGAAGATCTTGTGTCAAGCAGCTTTTACAATGAGCAGCTTTTGCACATTCAATGATTAATACTTGAGGGGAAGTAGAGTGTGTAATTTTGAGAATAATTTCGCAACTTAATTCCAGGTATTATTCAGTCTGGAACCAGAGGGAATATTTAAAGTTGTGATCTCATACACGCTTCAGATGGCCACCTGTATCACCCCATGGAAAAACTCATGACATATAAACTATAAATGGCAGCAAAAGGTGATAGATTTCAACACTTCATACAAAAATCAATCGTCCAGCTGCGTATTCTTTGACGAAAAAGTAGAATCTGCATACTGAGACATCAAGGTGCGAGAAAACACTTTAAATTGAAACTGCATCAGAGGAAGATGCAGCAGAAGGAGAATCAGTCAGAGCTGTTTGCGAGGTCCAAATCCAATGCAACTCCATATGTTTGTTTTTTTTATATCCATATGGTTTTATGTATCCCTCCATAAGAATTTACAGTCAGTCCACATATGTGATCCTTACCTTTACCTTGTTAATGAAATGAAAAATACTTTATTTATCCCAGAAGGGAAATTCAATTTAAGTGTGATGAGCCCCGAGCGGGATATGAACCCGGGGCCTCCGATGCCAGGACTAGTTCCCGGTGCGGGAAGGGGCCGCTTAGCGTGGTGAGCTATGTGCACCCTGTTAACCTGTCCATGTGGTGTTTTATTCATAATAAGACAAATCATGTGTAGAACAAGCAGTCAGCACCAGGGCTGAACACTGTAACGGTGAAACTGCAGATTAGAAACACAGATTAAGAATTTCCCACTTTCATATTTAACAAACCTAAAGAACCAATCCTGACAACTAGTGGAGTAGAGCTTTCTGTAAACTCTTCTTCAGAAATGGTTTTGTCAGAGAATTCAATCCAGTATATAAAACCATTTAAGACATGTGATAGCAAATGTTTGATATGCATTTATAAATATACATATCGCATAATGATGGCAAATAATCTGAATTTTGAAAATCAAAGGAAGATTTATGTGTCTCATCCAGTGAACTGTCAAAGAAGGCTTTAATATAGCTTTAATGTAGCTCTGTATGCTCAGTCACAAGATGGGCAGAACAGATTTCCGATGTGGTTTGGATGTGAACGTCACTTGGAAAACTCTGGACTTACACAATGTCACACAGGAAATGACTGAAAGAGTGGCAGGTGATGACTTGAAAAATCTTGTGTCACGATTGATGAGAGGATCTTGTGACGCATGTTGGACAGTGTAAAGAATGACACTTGCGTCGATGCACTTTGTGGCCTCATCGGATGCTGTCGAGATAGACTTTGTGCATTCTGTATGATTTACAGTGAACGTAAAAGCAGACTGAAGATCCCTGACTCTCAACACAATCCACAACAGCTTTCGGTTCAGGACTGAATTACTCCAATATTACAGCTTACCGTTGTGTTTTACAGTTTTACTGTGTTTGAGCAGATTTGGCAGGTGAGCCGGTGTGCTCGAGCTGCTTGAGGAGTGGAGGACTGGATGGAGAAAGAGGCAGAGATACCAGATGCTCACATACTAAACGAGTCAAAGGCTTAGACTTACATGTAAGCTATTGTTTCATTGGGGGAAAAAAAAACTTCTGAATATGTAGCTTTGATCCACAGAGATGAGCTTTCAGGTGTTTGTCATTAAAGGGAGATTAAGATTTCAGCCCTTGTTAATGTGGTGACACCTGTGGTTACCAGTAGTAGCCAAAAGATCATTTTTCGTATTTGTTTGCAGTGCAGGGCCCTTGCAAGGTGGCTCGGTGGTTAGCACCGTCACCTCGCAGCTAGAAGATCCCTGGTTCACGTCCTGGTTAGGTTAGGACACCCGGGATCTTTCTGCATGGAGTTTGCATGTTCTCCTTATGCAGCGTGGGTTCTCTCCGGGTTCTCCAGCTTCCTCCCACAGTCCAAAAACATGTTGAGGTTAATTGGTGATTCTAAATTGTCCATAGGTGTCCAGGGTGTTGGCTGGGATAGACTTCAGCCCCCCATAACCCTGGTGAGGATTAAGTGGTGTACAGATGATGGATGGATAGTTTGCAATGCAGCCCAACAAACTCAAATTTTCTGAACAAGTCTCCTGCAGCTCTCCATCTAAAAGCTCTCTGGGGCTGCTGTTCTTGATTCATGACTCAATGAACAATCGAAAGTGATCTACTGATGAATAAATGGATGTTCATCGTGCACCATTTGTGTCTTACTGCAGGGAAAAGTGGGCAGTCACACTGGATCACATGCAGGCTTTTCTGTATGAAGACAGTTTGTGTAGAGCGGGAGGATGATGCTCTCTGCCACAGACAATAAAAACTACTGTATACAGGTAATATCCTGATGATAACACAATGGATGGTTGATCATAACCTGGTTAGAGCCCATTAAAATCCTAAAGGTTACACCTTTAAGGCGGTGATATCTTCTGTCCAACGTACCATGAGGGTGTGTAAGTGTCTGCAGTGCTTCTTTGATGTGACCTTTTATTTATACTAACTTGCCAGAATTCATTTCCTTTGCAAGTCATTAGTTTTCCTGTGAGTAGAGGGACAACTGAAGGCCAGAGCATGAGATGAAGGGAGCAGGTAATAGGCAGGAAGAGAGCATGGAGAGCGGGAGGAGGATACAATTGTTATTTATTGACGTGTTGTACCCTTGGTGAGATAGACACGAGGGTAACCATGGAAACCAACCAAGGTATGAGTCACGGCTAGCAACATTAGGGTGGGATGTGGGCAAAGATTGAATGAGGTTTAAATTGTTATCAAAGGCTTCATAAAACAAGCCAAAGGGAAATGATTGCAGTTTGACTCACCCGCGCAGGATTTATTCTCAGAATATTCAGGTGCTTTAAATCAGATTCTCTGTAATGAAGTATGTTGTATTTCTTGTTTTCTGACAAATAAATATGTTTTGGTTGAGAGCTCAATTGTGTAAATTCAATTTTGACTGCGCGAACACAGCTGCTCCTCTTTGTCACTTTCAAACCTGCTGAACTGAACTTAGCTGTTCCTGTGTTTTGTAGCAGAGACACACAAAGCTGGGCTGAATTCAGCGCAAACACAGCATGCAATGTCTCTCCCAGGGCTCCTAAATTAGAGGCAGTAAAGTCCGATTGTTTTTTTTTGTTGATGAATGCAATAATTTCTAGGGTATGAACTTGCATCACCAATGTCACAGCAGATATCGAGGAGCAATCTTACAGTAAATATGCACAGAGGGAATGTTAACTGCACGCAGAGGACAGCTCGGTGAACATGCAAAACTGCTGAACAATAAATATCTCCCAGACGTGACACAAATACTCACAGGCACATCAGTACTTCCTGCACTGTAATGTTCTCCTTTAGTGTGCCTGGTTTCCTTCGGGAGAATTTCCTCCTGAATATGATATATGGTGTGATTAATTCAGGCAGAAGTGCAGCAGGAGAGCACAAGATGAATGGCCCGGTCCTTTTTTTATTTTTTTTTTAAACTGTAAGAACTTAAGTGTTTGCAGTTTTCAGTATGTCACAAGAATGGAGGTTTTGTAGGGGTACCCCAGTGGATATGGCAACTTTGTCATATTCACATTATTTTTATTTATGTAGCCTGAAAGTCACAATTCATCCCACAGGAGTTTACCATCAAGACACTCAATGCAAATAAAGGAAATCTCTCTGAAAACACTCTTTAATTGGCTAAATGTGTCAAGTTGACAAGTTTTTAAAAGACCTTTAAAGTATTTGTAACAAAGAGTAAATGTGAGAAATAGTTGAGGATATTTATCAGAGCTGACAACAAAGTCTGAACCTCTTCCACCCAGTAAGCCTTTTGCATCTCGGACCAAAACAAACACATCGGCCACATCTCCATTGTACTTTATTTTAACAACCAGAAAGGTTGTGCACACACAGAAACATCCAGCCACCACCATGAGCCCACACTATCACTGTAAAATGAGCTGATGGTAACTTATCTTCACTTCACCTAAATCTTCTTTATTGTGCTTGAGTGGACCGGATGTGTGGAAATAGATACACAAAGACTATTGTGGAACAAATACGAGTGGTGGAGGCGGATTAGAGGAGAACCTCAAAACAGCAGTCGAGACTCTCGAACTGAGCTGAAATGAGACAAATGCACATAAACCATCCATCCAGCCATTATCTATACACTGCTTAATCCTCACTAGGGTCATGGGGGGCTGGAGTCTATCCCAGCTGACTCAAGGTGAAGGCAGGGGTTTTTGAAGTGTGGAAGGAAGCCGGAGAACCCGAAGAGAACCCACTCTGCACGGGGAGAACATGCAAACTCCACGCAGAAAGATCCCAGGTGTCCTCACCGGGATGTGAACTGGCAACCTTCTTGCTGCGAGGCGACGGTGCTAACCACCGAGCTACCTTGCGCACATAAACTAGATCGATAATACTACAAAAATACTTAGTTGTTTTTGGGGGTGCTGGCTGAACATTGGCATGCACTTTCGCTTTTTCATGAAATTTGGGAAATATCGTCTCAGTCTGTTTATAAGCATGAGGAGGGCCAACAGTTTCAGTGGGAAGGACTCACATGCCGAACATTTAATTTTGCCAAAACAAGAACAGACAAGCTCAGATGACAACACGTGTATACACCAGATAGTTGTTATTTATGTTCACAATCTTGCATATAACGTCTTAGAAGAAATAGGTTGATGTAATTTCACTTTTTCTTTCCTTGTCACCAGTGTTTGATCTCCTGGTTGTAGTTTAAAAGGAACACAACTGAAAATGTCAGACTTACATTAAATTCTCATCAAGAAAAGTTTCAAAGTTCTCAGAGACACTAATGTCAGACAGATGTGTAGGAAAAGAAAAACGGAGGGTGGGAAAATATGTTTTATTTACCTGATACTGAAGGAGCTGGTTGGTAAAAATGAAGTTCATGCATGTCGTGCTGTCCTTTACCAAAGATTCATTCCCCTGAAATTACCATGTCTGCTATTTAGCATCAGGAGCATTTAATCAAGACACCTTAGGTGTTTATCTCAGATGATTGTCTTATGAATTCGGTAATCAGTCAGGAGAAGATGGGAAGCCTCATTGACTTGGACGACTGCTGGCGAATATTCTCGAGTCTCTCAGCAGACTCAATGAATGATGAATTTCATGCTCGGCTACGAAGATGAATTATTTAATGTAGTTTTAAGCAGGTTTGACAGAGAGGCTCAGAGAGAAGAGGCCAAACAGAGATAACACATCAGTCAGTGTGCATATGTCTGTGTGTGCTGTTTTTAATAGTAGAGGAGACAGCTTTTGACATTTCAACAATAAATGATGACAGATGACAGCTTTAAAAAAACACTGACCGGTCACGCTCTCCTGTCAGACGGAACTTCAGGACGACTCGGCTGCTCTGCGGCGTGACTGTGTGTCACTCATGTCAAATGAAGATCTCTCCATCTTCAAAATGCTTCAAAAAGAGTTGAAAAAAACAAACTCGTAATCCAAGAACGACACTAAAAACTGCAGGAGAGAGGCGGCTTTAGAGGGCGGGGGGAATTATCATAAGAGAGTTTGCTTTAATGTCAACCACACACACTGAAAACCATAGAATTTAATGTGTCTTTACATTTGTGATGTGGACTCAAGGTTGGCATTTAGGTTGACCTTTCTTCTGTCTTTATTAAACATAAGGTTGATGTTATGATATTGGATTCACTCACCTGTAGGTTTTCACATTATGCTGAAGACCAGAACTCATGGAGATCTCCAGACAGAAGTTTAATGTTTTCCAAATGAAATTGGACATAAAGCCCCATGCAGCACAGTGTATGTAGGATTCATCTGATTTACCAGAGGTAGACTTTCTGGTATAAGCCGACTACTGGCTGCATGTTTCACACGACTTGCACCTCAATGTGGGAAACAACCAGTGATGTGCCATCAGAGGCCTTCTCTGCTGGCTTAAACTCCATCAGAATCACTGACTTACATTGTTAGATTTTCCCATTAATCTTTTTACATTATTCCTAATCATCTATTCTCTTCATTTCATAGCGTGTCTCTGGGCTGTGGTGCTTCCAGCAGTGTCTGTTTGTATTAGAGCTTTTTTCCAATCATATTTCAACCATCATGTGTTAACGGGGTCAAAGGAATCTGCCGTGAGGACTTCAGAATCAAAAGTACAGGCATCTGTAGCTTAAAATGCATTGCAATGAAACTGTTGCTTTAACCAATCAGATTGAGAGTTGGTGGTCCTAGGACCTGCTAGCTGGCCTACGATGATGTCAGCATTTTCCCATCCTCTGATTGGACGGTCAGAGAGCTCAGCCAAAGCTAGTGGTTCCTGTCTGTAGCAACCTGCACAAGCTAAAACTTTATTGTAAAAGGTTTTTTTTTTTTTTTTTAAAGTTAAGCAAGCGGACATTCTCAGCCTTAAAGCAAATTAAAACTTGACTTTTAATCACTGAAATTATTCATGGCAGTTGAACGAATAATTATTCCTAAATGCACAAGCTCAAACTTTAAAAGTACAAGTTTTCTGTTTTTTTCTGACATTCTCAGCCCTAAAGTGCCAGAAACACGACTGGACAGACCCGAGTCTCAGCGTTAGCCTCCATGGAGATAGAACAGGACTTGCTGTTGGAAGTGAAACACATGGATTAGCTGCTCAACAGAGTGACTGAACTGTTTATGATAAAAGAAAGGAGGATGGAGTTTGTGTTCAAATAATCACAAGTTTTGCTGAGTAAAATATATATTTTTGTCATTTTATTGGGTTGATATTGATGCTCCTGTCAGATGATGTTGCAGGAAACAGGACTTGTTGAATTGTTTTAACTGGGTTTCTTGCTTTAATGATGGCATTCATTCTCGTGACATGAGAAACCTGTCTGCAATGCAACATCCGGTTATGCTGCCTTTCTGCATGATACTGATGGTTTCTATCACTGTGGCATCATGGTTAAGTATTAAGAGGTGGTTTAAGAGGATGCTACTGAAGGCCTCAGAGTAAAATGCACGGCCCACCACTGGAGACAACAACAGCAGCATACCACACTGAAAAGTTTTGTCAACAGTTTGGATCCTGCCAGTGGTTTTTTGTATTTTTTTTATAGTGAATTAGCTATTTTAGCGACAGCTGATGCCTTCCTGGGCACCAACATTCCATCAAAACAATTCATTTTTTAAAAGGAACATCAAAGCAGCAGCCATTGCTTCGGTCCCTGCAGTACGAATGTAATGTTTAAGGCACTACCAACAAGCCCTGTGCTCCTCTATAGCAGCATGATAATGAAGTGCAGTCAGACGATTGTACAATACAAAATGGTCTGCCTGAGTGAGACAAGCAAGTGGGATTTACTCAAAATAAACTGCAGTGTTCTTGTTCATCAGAATGCAGAAACACGTCTCCCAGTGCAACAATATAGGTCACTGATGTGTTTTCAATAGTGAAAGAACGACTCTGGAGGTCCGCTGCACAGAGAAATTAACATCAACATTTTTTTCTGTTCTTCGGTGCATTTAATGTATAATAAAATAGTCGATAGTTTCAGTAAAAGGCTTCTGGTTTTTGGTTCTTGAAGACACGGCACTTCTCAACAAGAGACTCCTTCAGCTCTAACTGACTGATGGGGAATCTCATACATATATCATCGCCTCCTAAATCAAATAATCAAGGAGAGATCGTATTATAAGCACCTGAAAAGTGATGTTCTAGACCCCCTCCTCTGTTTGGAGATGGATGTTCCTGTTTAATATAAATGGATCCCTTCACCCCTCTCTCAAATCATCGCTCTTCTTCAAACGTGAACATTGCCGTCCTCAAAGGAGCCTTTAGGATGCGTGTGGATTGCTGAGTCTTGTCCTGAAGAGCAGGCTCTGACTTCGAGGTTAATTTTTGTTTCATCAGTTCATAAAACTCTCTCCGTTATGAAATCTTCTCTTGATCATCGACATGTATCCCTGAGAGTGTTCCTGAGCTCCTGTGCAGTCATTAAAGATTTTTCTTCACCATGTAAACTCACTCAGCACTCTAAAACACCTCTCTGATAGGTTTTGCTTTTTTGAGCCTCATTAGTATCTTATACCTACACTTGCACGGTCAACTCTTTACATTTCCAGTCCACGTGGCAGCTCTCTTAACTCCGTGGGAGCTGATTGGTGCGATAACGAACATTGAAAGGACACAGTGCCGACCAATCAGCCGAGTGTCCAATTAATTTGAACCCTTGCGATTTGGACGCTGTTTAAAGAGCTATAACTCTCGTCTATTATAATAAGTCAACTGAAACTCAAGCTAACACTTGACACTTCATTAGAAATTTCTTTATTTGATTTCAAATTGAACAGGGAGAAGAACAGAGCCGTAGCCATGAAAGGGTGTAGCTGTCCAACTTGATTTCAGTGTTGATTCGGTCTGGTACCCGTTGACCCAAGAGTTGTTCTTTTTGCCACATCTCCTTATCGTTCCAATTTTTCATAACATTGTCAATCACTTTGTTCCTGATGACTTCATGTTATTGTTTTCCGTCTCTATTCCAATGGATTCGAGGGACAACAATTACATTCCGCCTATGCAGTTCTAATAGATGGAACTGTTTATTGAGTTCATGTTTGCCACACAATCTGGGGAAGAGGGGGGGCCTTCTGCATCATTAGTAACGAGACAAACACAGAATTCATTATCTGCTCTGGCAACGACCCAAGACACTGCTTGTGCTGAAATAAGATGAAGTGGAAAGTCAGAAATACGAAACGTCATTTTGTGACTAAATGAGGATCGAATTAGCTGTTTGCATTCTATTGTAAACGATAAGACTGAAAAAGTGTCACGCTGACATGCGGTCCGATCGTGAACAGGACGTGAGTGTGAATGTGGGGAGAAGCACAAACGCAGGTTTTCTGAGGCTGCAGATGTGTGAGAAGGAGGGCTATGCAAAGAAAGAGATTTGAGGAGGTTTGCTTTGTTTCTCAGAGCTCAGATTATGTTTACTTGTGGATGGCACTCAGGATGAAAGCTGCAGATGGCACTAAAAAAAAGTACCTATTTTTTGTTTAACACATCCATCCATCATCTATACACCGCTTAATCCTCACTAGGGTCGTGGGGGGCTGGAGTCTATCCCAGCTGACTCAGGGTGAAGGCAGGGGACACCCTGGACAGGTCACCAGTCTATCACAGGGCTACACTTAGAGACAGACAACCAAGCACACTCACATTCACACCTACGGACAATTTAGAATCACCAATTAACCTCAACATGTTTTTGGACTGTGTGGGAGGAAGCCGGAGAACCCGGGGAGAACCCACGCTGCACGGGGAGAACATGCAAACTCCACGCAGATGCCCCCACCGGGATGCAAACCGGCAACCTTCTTGCTGAGAGGCAACAGTGCCAACTGCGCCACCCTGCAGCCCTTGTTTAACACAATATATGAAAATTAACTAACTTTCTTAAATGATTGTGATTCTTTCTTTTTCCAGATGACAATAATTTCATAACTGATAATGTTTTTAAACATTTTTCTACAGTACCACAGTAGTAGTCTTTGTATGGTAAATATTTTGGTAGGACAGCATTGAAATCTTCATGTTTTTGTAGTTTTGATGAACCCTGCAGCCTTTAACAACACGATCTTTGCAGTGCTTCAGTGCTGTAATGTAGTTTTTATAAGTCTTATAGTTGTTCATAATGACTAGATTCCATGAAATTGGCTTGAGATGTTTCACCTGCAGCAGTTCCTTTGTGTGAGTCTCTGAATGCTTAACCAGCAGGTCACGTACCTGACTGTTAGAAACTTATCGGAGTTGAGAGCAAAAACGCTCAATTCAGGCTGGTTGGGCACAGCCAACAATCTGCTTTAACGCCGGTGCTGACTGAGAGCGTGAACCTTTAGAGAAATGTGTCCAATTAAATGAGAAACACGGCGACACGGAGCGCAGTGCAAACAATCAGTGTCTGAGCTGTAACTTTACAACGACCGGGATCCACAGAAACACGTTTCAGATTCTAACGGTGCTGGTTTTTCTGTTCCCTCTACTCCAGAAACAAGTTGGGTGAAAAATGTTGTATTGCTCCTGAACACCTCTCAGAGTAAAACTAATTCTCCTGTGGGATGTTCTGTGACCGCGTACATGCTGGTGCCCTCATATCCTTTTAATTTAACTTTGCATACTGAAAAGGCTGCGGCATTAAAACATGACGATTCCTTTGTTTGGGGACTCATTATTCTTTCTGCATATTGGTTTCAGCCTGGAAAGCTTATCACCTTTTTATTACTGCATGTTCTGGGAAGTTCTTAGCTGATTATATCAATTAACCATCTGTTCCACTGTGAATTTTGAGGATCGGTATCATAATACGCGTCACTTTGAGCATCACAACAGAGTAATAATGTGTCTGTGGCTGTCTCGGAAGCAGAGAGTTTTGTTCCTATTGATGCTCAGCACAAGCATTTCCTCGCTTATATTTCACACCTTGCACTCCTATAATGCAGAATCTTTTTGTGAAAGAAAAATCGCTGTCAAAGGACTGGCTGAAAGCTGTTCTGTTCCCGTTTGAAAAATGCTTCAAGGTTGGAGATTACGTATTTGTTGATGTGCAAGACTGTCCTTTTTTATCTTCCTCTGGATATCTGTCTCTAACATACAGTAACTGTGCTGCGTCGTTGTAATAGATTACTCATTATAGCGAGAAAGGAAGATTTTATACTTTCTTTTGTTGTAAAGAGTATCAAAAAGCAGCTGTGCCTTTCACATACTACTAATAATCTAAGCATCTTTATAATTAAGAACGCCTTTCTTGCTAATAAAAGACGTGATGCGTTCAAAGCTGATCTGTAGAGTCGAGTAAAGCCGATCTATATCGTTGCAATATAAATGCAAAGACGTCTGACTGAACCCCGGCAGTGGGCTGAGACGCTTGGCGGCGGCATCAGGACCACAAAGCCCTTAGATTGAACCGCCGCCTCTATCATTATTCTCCTCCACAGCGATGCTGCACCACATCCATCAGATATCATATATAAAGTATAAAATACAGGAAATATTGCACCTATATCCTCAGTCAGGCCTCAGCAGAGACTGTGTGGGAGTCAGCGGTGAAACCGTGTGAAAGGGCAACTTGTGACCCATCACGTCGTCTCTCTTTCGATAAGATCCATACCAGGCAAGTGCAATAATTCTGAATCACAGTCTGGAGCTGTTCTGTCTTTTCCCCAAAACAGTTTTTTTGTTGTTGTTGTTGTTGTTGTTGTCTGCATTGAAGAAGTCAGAATGCCATGGAAACTATCTTTAAAAGGACCGGAAATTATTTTTTCATTTCCCCTCAGAAATGAACCTATTAAACTGAAACTGTGACGCATATGAATGGAACAAATTGTGCCCGTGATTCAAACGTAAGACTTTTGGGGTGTAATGGAGCAGTTTTAGAGAAGGTAACAGCGAGGTGCAAGACTGTTTGAGAGCCACTGCAAGTTTGATTAAGACTAAGGGTCAGATTTGATGAGATTTTCGTAGAAGTCGCAGTTTGAATGTCATTTGTGCACATGCTTGTGAAATCTCTTCTTGTTGCTTATGCGTAAAAGGGAGGAACCCACAATTAAGAAGGTGAGAGTGCTGTTGGATTTTGTATAAGCTACTGCTGGATTGCAGTTTGCAGCAGTAGGTTTGTACACGAGGGCATTTCTAAAAGTTTCACCAGGATACAAGGAGCATGACTCACATGCTGGTGCATAACCGTTTACTGTAAAGTTTTATATCGCTGTCCACAAAAAGTCAGATGTTTGAAGCAATCTGTTACAACCCAGCTCATGAAAGGGAAAAGGGAAGCAACAAAACCAGATGCAACTAGTTTAAAGTAATAATTATTCAATATCAACAAAACTGAGGGACAACAGGGCGTAAAGGTGCTTGGTTAACTTAGACAGAAGATCTTATAGAAATAACTCACAACTGACAAAACAAAGTAAAACCAAATTCAACAGAACAACAAAAGTGTTCAAAATCACAGTACACAGAACAGCATCTTCCTAAATGGGAATAAATAATACCAATCCTCTCAACTAGCCGTGTTCCACAACAGCTTTTTGACTAAGTGAGTTAAGCTAAAGAGATAGTGGATCTAAGCTAAAAGAGAAGAAGGCTCTAGTGTGCTGACTTCAGCCACCCAGCCAACTGGGCTGCTCAAAACTAAATGGACCGCCATCACCAGCTGGAACGTTCCATTGGATCCTAGAGGACTGGCTCGTCTCCGCCCATCTGCTCTGGCCCAATCAGCGACCAGCGATAGCACACTGCAATTTACATACAGAAGCAAATACAAAACAAAGAAGGAAGGTCTGGTAGCCTCAACACAATCAATGAGCAAAGGAAAAGAAAGCTTTAAGCAGGAGTGCTGCTGCTTCAGAAGGCATCCATCCACACAGCACAGGTGACAGAAGCAGCCAAATGTTGCTCCATGCATCTTGCTCATCCCTCTGACTTCTACTGTTCCCCAAACTGAAATCCCACTCACCATTTTCAAACCGATGATGACGTCGTGCATGCTGTTGAGGATTATCTGGAAGTGCCCTTTTTCTGCGAAGAGCTATTGAAGCGTGAACATTGGTGAACCAAGTGCATTGAAGTTAAAGGAGACTATGTTGGAAAATTATGCAAGTAAGGCCGAGAACTTTCTGTAATTACAAACCCGTGGTCGACTACAATTGAATCTTGATGCGGTCGTGTGGTAAATGCACCAAGATACCACACAGAACACACCTCAGGAGGAACACGGGGTTCTGGTACGACTAAAAACCTGTCGCACATTACCACAAAATCTGTGTTAAACATCCCAAATATCACATAAGTCTCTGAGAAGCCCTGAAGAAGGTCATCACGGGAACATGCGGTACTGGTGTCCCAGAGATTACATGGTATCCTACCACAGGATGTCTTTAAAGGGCAGATATCCGTATTACCTGCCGTAGTCCAGATGTTGACAATGAAATGAGCTGCTATTTCAGTACATCAGGATCACAGATTTAATGAGAACTGCAGCGGGTTTCACTATTTCTTCAGTAAACCCTTTGAGTCTTATTAAAACTACCAACTCCGGCGCTGCACTTTAGGCACAGCGGCTGATGTTCAGCAGGTTTCTAGCATATTTCATTTCCTGTATGGAGGAAACATTGACGGATCACCACAAGTTATCCTGAAATCTAATGAAAAACAATTCAGTAATTATGAAGACAAGAAATGAGTCTAGAGACATGAATGTCAGTACAACATTTAATTGCATCTTATTTATCTTTTGATTGTTGAGATTTAAAAACAGTGGACGGCTGTCATCAGAACAGAATAGATGAGCAGCTATGGGCTTGCTCACTTTCTGAATGTCCTCATACACGGTAAAAATCTAATTTTTGCAAGAGGAATTAATCACTGATGGTTCAAGAGGACATGAGGATACTGCAAGTTTAAAAACTGAAGGAAAAGATCATGTGCACTTGTCACGAAAGATGGACTGATTTAAGTATTTAAGGAGCAACATTTAGCAGGTAATTCATTCCTTGTGCCTGTCTTTGTGAGGAAAATGGGTGAAACTTCGACGAAATACTGCAGTTTTACAGCAGGGAAATGGAAAGATGGAGTATTAAGTATTATTATCTACCATTCTCATGACAATGAAAAAAAATCTTCACGCTCATCTCGGCAGGTTTTAAATCCATCAGTGAGGAAAAGTGCTGTGGCGAGTACTGAATGCATTACTGAACCGGAGTCTTTAAATGTGACAGACTTGGTGAGAGGTTGTTCTCATCTTTTACAGCAGTTTAATTTCATTTTTTAAGATTTTCATTTAGTGTAATTTAAAAAGTTAAAATATAGAACATGCCGCGTACTGAGGTGCTGAAGGGGAGGAAGGCCTGTGAACCAGCTGTTAACTACAAATGCTGAATTTAAATGAAGCGCTAATGCTCTCAGACAGCTGTTAGAACATCTTAGTATCTGGCGTTCTTTATGCTTTTAAAAATAAGACTATTGCGTTCGATTTCTTAGCTCTTAGACTGAACTCTAATCTCTTTTGGTTTTTCTACAGGCTCAGACAGATAAAGTTGTTTTTCCCGCAGTGACCCGAGCGCCCATGTACTGAAGAAACTCGACACTCGCCGCCGTTGTGAGCTATTGATTTGCTCGACCTGTTATGCTCCTAAAAAAAATATGCATTCATCCTTCGACGTTCTCCTGCGAGACTTTTCAGACGAGCTGTCGTAAGACTGCAGCCGCCACGCCCCATGGTCTCCGCACGTCTGTCCGTCTTTCACCTTTTTCCCTTCCTCTCCCTTCCACACACATATACATGAACAGCAGTCAAACAAATTAACTCCACAGAAGCCCCAGAAAGCTGTCTGGCCTCGGCTCGATAAATCACAGGAACACAATGACCACAGGGTGAAAGATAAGTCAGCAGACGTGTCTTGGAGTGTGGATGGTATTGAGGTCTCCAGGTTAGAGTCTGATCGAAGGGACACGCATCCTCTTTCTTTTTCAGCCCCGCTGGCAGCATTGGTCTGTGGATGGCAAAGCTGGTCTATTTGTTGGTCCACCACTTAAACTGGAATTAGATCAGTTGAGATTTCAACTTTATTGTACCTGCACAAGGACTGACACGACCGAATGCAGCTCAGAATCTGACCAGAAGGGCAAAACAGAACAAAAAAGGCACCATTGCCAAAATGTACAATGCATGCAAAGTAATGTAAACAACTATATGTTATGGTCGGGTTGGATATGGACACTAGAACAGTTCTAGTAGATTTATACTGAAAATAAGGAGATAAATAGGGACACACAGATGTGCATTTACAATCCATATCGCCCAGAAACTGTTCATTTAGCACCACCATGTCTCAGTTTTCACTTATTTAGTGCAAACCCTCAACATCAACTACACCGTTAAAAAAAAAGAAATCCATTAAAACAGGTGACAGAAAAAAACATGTTAAAAAAACAGCTGAAATGTAATAAATCTCTGTAAAATTCTGATATTTTTTAGATGGTTTGAATGCAGTAAGTTTGTGTAATTTCATAGTCAGATATTGTAAGGGAGCAAAAAAAAAGGTAGTTTTTAATGTGGATATTGTTTAAAGTTCTTGCTTTTTGTTTTTTTAACAGTCAGCATGTAAATTTAAACATTTTTCAGTAATTTTACCCGTTACTATCTAACAGAACAGGGGAAATCTGTAAAATGATTCATTATTTGATGTAAACATATTGCGTAATCCGTTTAAACTGACTTAGGTATTTGGATATTTTTGGGTTTTATACTTAGTTTAGTTTTTTTTATTTTTATTTTTTGTGTAGCTGGTGTAGGTGTTTACATGTTTCTACCATTGAGACATTGGGTTTTATTCAGTCGGTTTAGTTATTTTATTATCACAGCCTTAGTTTGTTTCTGTTCATTTGGCCTCTTCTAATGAGTGTTTGTTTTTGTCAGTTTTGGGGTAAAATAAAAACGCTTTCCTTCTCTTGCTTTTTGTCTCAGTCCCTCACAGTATATTTGTGTACAGAATTTCCACTGACTTTTCAAGTAACATCATCATCTTGTCAAAATTGTCAGTGTGATCACTACCTCAGTTTATGAGCAAAGACCTGCACTAAAGTCTAGCATACTTGTCCCACTATTTTCTAACTTCATGTTAGCCCAATGAACAGAAAACTACACTGTTAGTTCATGTACACAAGAGAAGAAAATGCTCTAAAAATCTCCATTTTAACATAGTCAGTGAGTCATTTTACCAAGCAGATGTTACCATTCACCTTGGATCCGAACTGTGCCAACACCACCATGCACCTCCACTCATGGTCCAGGCCCCGGCTGCATCATCCCCCTGACATAACCCCAAAAGTGTTAATAACTGTTCAGACAGGAGGGAAGGTGAACAGGCGGTGTTCACAGACAGAGGAAGCCACCGTAATTGTTCATATATATGAGCATGATGACGCACATTCTCACAGTTGAAAAGTGACAGAAATTGTTGTGTAAAGGTTAAAAAAGCAGGTCTTCTGGGAGAACTTTAAACCTTTCATTGTGGACGGTCGGTCACCACATGGCGCAGGTGTGAAACATCACAGTTACAGAAGTGGTCTCGCACAGCCCTTGTCCTAATTCTGGCGTCAAAAAAAACATGAAGGGAGGAGGGATTTTCCAGAGCTGACCAACAATCCATTTCTGTCGAAGCAGAGTCGCTGCCTTAATCTTGCTCCCGTCTCCTCCTGAAGCTGAGTGCACACATAAGCATTTCTTCACAAACACACAGATGCTTGCATGCTCACGCTCTGTCCGACCACAACCCACTGCACATGTAGTGCATGGATCAAGATGCACAGACATGTTTGTTCATCTGTTAGAAATACAAATTTATCTCAGCTATTAGATGTTTTCTAAATTCGCTGCGGCACGTTTCACAGCCACAGTAAAGTCAGTAGTCGTGCTTTTGCAGCTGTTGACCTTTTCACATGCAAAATGCAATCGCCCTCAGCGTGTGAAGAAAACAGGAGTTGATCCAAGACACTTTAGATGCCAATTAATGAGCCCACGGTGTCAAGGAGTTTATACACGTTCCATCTCGGCCTCCCAATCATGACCTTTTCATAATCCCCCCTTCCTGAGAGACCCACTTCCTCATATCTATATAAAATGTATGCATTAGAAGCATAAAGATGGAGGACTGGCAGACAGTAAATCGATAAATTAAATATGATTTATTCCTGTGCAAATTCCCCTTCAAACGCACCCTTGAGTCGTTCTTCTTCATGCACTCGGGTGGTGCATTTTGGTAACACAATCAGTTCTTTTTCAGTTGTACACCTGTAATTGTCACTGTAGAGGCAATAATGTTCTTGTCATTTTCGTTCACACAACATTAACACGTGGACCCACCGCAGGATCCCGAACGTGTGGTACAGGGAGAGAAAGTAAGAGTTTTGGTGCCCCCCTGTGTTAACAGTGGGAAATGAGAGTTTTGATAGATAAGTGAGTCAAGACGATGATGCACACTGATTGAGTGAAATATCCTTTAAAAACAAATGTGAGACACTGATTCATAACTTAGAAGAAATAATGATTTTTTCAAAATGTGACTTTGGCCAAACAAATGACAGAAGCCAGAAGTGCATCATCTGGGTCTCTGATGATATATAGCAGGAAAAACATAAGTGGATGGACAGATGAAAACCAAACACAGCAGTTCTGTGTTTCAAATTATGACTGAAATTAATACTATTTCTCATTTTATTATCAAACACACCTTTATCTGCAGTGCTTCCCTGCAGCTGTGCAAAATCTAAAGGGTCAAAAAATGATTTCCAGTTTGAAACACTGCAGAGAGCATGCTGGGTAATCTGTCTGTACAGGGTCTTAATGTTGTAACAGTTGTGATTGCATGAAACAGGTATTGTCATATTCCTGTTACTGTTGTGGAAAAAACTGGTGGCTGGAAGTTTCTATGTATAGAAAAGTATTAAAAAGCAGTCCTTAGTTTTAACAGCTTTTCATCAACTCCGAGTGTGCTTTCAATTTATTATATGACCATTATAACTCAAAACATATATGCACCATTAAATGTAATGTTATCATTATAAACCCACTGAAGTGCTGTATGGTGCTGTCTGCAGCAGCATCCAGTGAAGAATAACACAATACAGTATGTAGATGATTGTTTTAATATGAGATTCTAAAGTCAGGCTCAGAGAAAACTTTCTTTCTTACAGAGATTGCTTTTTTTTTTATTTTTATTTTTTTAACAAGTTTATGGCCTGAGGAAGCATTTCCTCTATTATAAACGGAGGCCTTCTAACTTTATGACTTTATTACTTTATGGGCTTTCTGTGACTGAGTCTCTCTAAGTTGTGTCTTGGATATTAAATGAGCTAAATCCAGCGCTGTTTCTGAACCCTGCTGTGTGTCTGGCTGTGCAGCAGGGATGTGAAGCTCTCAGTCTGTGCGGAGCCTCAGCGGTGCATCTTCTCTCCAACTGCAGCCACAGAGCAGCGGCGGCGGCAGCGCGCCTGCGCAGTGCATCCAGGGGCTCGGCGGCGTTCGGTGCTGAAGTGGGGCGGATGGCAGAAAAACAGCGGCGATGGACATAACACCGCGGGATACCCATTTACGATGTCGTTAAACGAGCATCGGGACGTCGCGTTTTCCCACCTATCACCCTAGGACGCTGACAGCTCGACACAAAGGGGTAAGATGCTGATTATTCCGCGCTAACGCTCCACACGGGCTGTATGCTAGCTGACGTTAGCATCGGAGCTAGCTGCTGCCGCCGCCGCTGCTCGGCTGCCACCGCCTCCTTTCGCTGCGAGAGATAGCGGATCTCAGGGCTGTCGGCTAAAGCTAGCGACGAGAAAAGTGGGTGGTGTTTGATTTCTGGAAAATGTCTGTGCCACAGAGAGCACCGTGTAGTCTCCTCTCTCTCTCTCCCTCACTCTCTCTCTCTCTCTCTGTCGCTGCGGTGTCACTCGGCGGTGTCCAGCCGGGAGGGGATCCCCTCTCTGCCGGCTGGCTGCTGCTCGGGACTCTGCAGCGGATGGTTCGGGCAGCTGCAGGAGGAAACCATGCAAAAAAAAAAAAAAACAGGCAGCCGAGCGGCTAGCCAGCAGAGCTAGTGAGCAGAGGGTGAGAGCAGGGTCCGATGAGCCCGTCTGCTCGTTATCTGGAGATATGCTCAGGCCTTCGGGCAGATGCAACAGATCCAGTGCTGCGACAGTCACCTCGGTGCATCCACCATAAACTATCCTGTCAACTCTGACACTTTGAAGCCTTTTTTTTTCCTCTCTCTCTTTTTCTCCTTTTAATGTCATGCACCGGATAGAGATCATGTAATGCACAGCTGAGAGAGCACCCTCACTGCAGTCTCCCATGGGTGTGTTGAGTCAGAGGAGCCCAGGTTGTGTTGCAACTACATCCTGGGAGACTTCCTGATTGATCTCATTAAAGTCGGACTCCTCATTCAGGGAGGTTCGACTGAACAGCAGCAGCTGCTCTGAATATGTGAGATGGATGTTATTTGCTTGTAGGGTGGGTATGTTTTACTGGAGGATGCACGGCAGTGAAACAAGCAAATGATCTTTGAGTGATCTTATGTGAGCTCTGCATTTACATTTGTTGGAATCACTCACATGATTTCTGATGTAGCACTCACAAAGTGCAGCGTAGGCCTCATTAGTGACTCATCAGCAGCTGTTTTCCAGCTTATTTCATCTGAAAATGGCTAAAAGTTGTAAAAAATCTTTGATATTAAGCAAGGAAAAGCATCAAATATTCATAGCTAACCTGTCGGATTCACCGGATGTTGGCTGCAGGTATAAATCTGACACTGGATGCTCCTTTCAGGCGACTTCATCCATCTCTTCCTCTATTTGCGTTCCACCATTTCTACCATTTTCTACCTCTGGCCTGCAAACTTCCTCACCGACACACAATTTTGCAGAGGATTTGTTGGTGAAGTAAAGCAGCCTGGCTAGTTTTTTTTTGCAGAATTATCCGTTTTGACGACGATGCTCGCCTTTCTCCATGTAAATGTTTCAATCAGTCGCTCTCTGAGGAAACACCGAGGCCCATGCTTGGCTTTGCCCCACCCAGGATGACTGAGATGAACGTCCTTAAAATGTCAGAAAATGGTAAAAACTAAAATACCAATCAGCGTTTCCCAAAGTCTAGGATGACGTCTTTAAATGTCTTGTTTTGTCCACAACCCACAGACAAGTAAAGAAACTGGAAAGAGCGTCAACAAGCTGGATCAGAGAATTTAGATTGTTTTAAAAATGAAAAATGACCCAAACCGATGAATTTATCACCAAAATAATTGGCGATTCATTCGACAGTTGAATTGATTCATTGGTTAATCGCTGCAGCTCGACTTGAAAAGCAGTTTGATTTGTTTCAAAATACTTCCCAATTCTTTTCCTTTGAGCGGACTAATTAATTAATCAGCTAATTACTTCAGCTGTGTTCCAGACGGGCCTCAGAAAGACGCCGCCTTCCTGCTCCGTCAGCTCCTCCAGCTCGTTTCTCTTCTGTCTTTAGGAAACATGTTACTAAAGTTACTTCGTCTCCCTCCTGGGAATAGAAAGAAAAAAAAGTCTCACAACGCCGAGGCCTTATCTCTGCACACAGCTATGCAAAATCACTTTTCATAGACTTTTAATGTACAAGGGAAACTTTTGTTTTCAAACCAGTTTAAGCTGGCATGAGCAGATATCGATGCTTCCCTCGCCGAGGCTCTGGCGTTTGCAGCGTCGAGGCGGCGTGTCGTGTCATATGGGGAGAGACGGCGGCTACATGTGAACTCTCAGATTGGCTTTGTGCTGCGATTTATCTCGCTCGACATCACCAAAGTGTTCCGGTTAAATGGCAGTTTGTTTGTTTGTTTGTTTTCTCTCTCTCCTCCGTCACCAAGCGCTCGCTCGAATGAAACCACCGGGTTTGTGTCTGCAGTGCCGTAAGGCCTTGACCTGACGCCGTGAAGTGCCCTGAGATAACTTAAGCTGACGCTGCTATACGATCAGATTTGATTAAAATGAGCTGTTTTTAGGCCAAAAGAAAGAATGGTGCTCAGAAGAACGGGACGGATGTGAGGTCACAAGTTTGACAACTAAAATCTAATCAGTTGGTCCTCGAGTACAAGTGAACATTTGTGACAAATTTGAAGAAATTCCTTCAGGGCAGCTGGACTGTCTTGAGTTTCTACAAGACGTTGCACCCTCCATAAAAGAGGCTTTTTCAGTTAAAACACTGTTTTTTTTTCCATGATGACTGAGGATCTTAATGGATGTTTTGTTCAAGAGGCTTTACTAGAATGGGGCAACCCGAAAACATAACGTATTGGCGCCTGTATATGAAGATAAAAACGGACTGAACTATACACTAAATAAGGATTATTTATTCTAGATTGCAAAGCAGATCATTTTCAGCGTGTTTTCTTTGCTAATTTTAGTTTCTACGGTGCAACAGACGACCAACAGTTGATCATATAAAGTAGTTCCACTGTTGAGGTGAACATGTGGATTCCTGCCTGGACAACATGCAGCATGAGGACAATCTCAGCAGCCTTTAGGCTTCCTTCAGGGCCGCAATCCAGCGTATAGCATCTGGCAGTGATTGAGTGTCGGGTTGCAGCACCGACGATGAGCTTAATCCTCTTGCAGGATGAATGTTTAAACTAATGCAATGATGACGACAAGCCTCATCAGTCATTCGCTGCATTTGGTTCATTTCCTGATCTGGTTTGTTTGGGCCTGTTTTGCCCCACATCTGTTAGCTTATCACAGATTATTAGTGTCAGTGTGTGTGTTGGCTCCTAAGTAAGGAGTAATTACTGCACAAAAGTGTCAGCGATATGTTTGTGATCATTTACGAGCAGTGTGACGTCATGTTCTTCTCACTGATTAATGCGGTGCTTAATCTTCAAATCAATCAGTTATTGATTTGGTCAGAAATAACAAAGTATTGTAGTAAAAATGATATATACTAATATTGGAGTTGCTTCCCCAAGCGAGGGAGTTTAAGTGTCTCGGGATCTTGTTCATGAGTGATGGGAAAATGGAGCGCGAGGTGGACAGGTGGCTCGGTTCGGTGTCAGCAGTAATGCAGGCGCTGAACGGGACCGTCGTGGTGAAGAGGGAGCTCTCGATTTACCAGTCCACCGATGGTCACCAGCTCTGACCGAAAGAACGAGATCGTGGATGCAAGAGGCCGAAATGAGCTTCCTCCACAGGGTGGCTGGGCTCAGCCTTAGAGGTAGGGTGAGGAGCTCAGACATCTGGAGGAAGCTCAGAGTAGAGCCGCTGCTTCATCGCGTCAAAAGGAGCCAGCTGAGGTGGTTTGGACATCTGATTCAGATGCTTCTGGGGAGGCTTCCTCTGGACGTTTTCTGAACACGTCCACCTGTGAGAAGACCCCGGGGCAGACCCAGAACCCGCTGGAGGGATGATGTCTCTCGGCTGGCTTGGGAATGCCTCGGGATCCCCCAGGAAGAGCTGGAAGACGTGTTTCACCTGCTGCCTCCGCAACCCGACCCCGGATAGGCAGAAGAAAATGGATGGATGGATGGATGGATGGATTGATTGTAGTAAAAGTTGCAGCGTTCCACAGCAGATATAGATGCCCTGGTGATAAACACTTCATCAATATCATTGACAGATTAGTTTGATGGGATGCTCGATGGTTAAATGTGTTAGATGGAAACTTCGATGCCAAAATGCAGAGTTCGGTTGTACAAACAAGCCACAGGCGTGCTCCCTCCCTGCCTCATAAACCTCGCCCTTCCGTGCAGGTTTCCCGAGTCGCACTAGTCTGTGGTTTCCTCTGCTCTTGCGATATGGGCTTTGCGGTCTAAAAACATCCTCAATACAGGTTCTCCTCCCACCTCTGGTGTAACTCCTGAGCAGTCAGTTGGAACCTTAACTTTGCACTCCACGTACAGTCGGCTTATACGAGCTGTCTTTATTTAATGCATGTCAAGTTGAGATGGTTCCTTTACCCTTATTTAGGTTTATCGTGTCTAACTTTATTTATTTGTGTGTTTTTTTGTTGTTAAATTACTACCTTTGTATGTTTTTAGATTTGGCTATAGTGATTAAACTAAAAGTGAGGTGATTAAATTCAATATAAACAGAAATACTTTAATAATCCTCGAGGGGCGAACCTTTATGCTCCTGGTCTTTAATTTAAAAAAAAAAAAAAAAAAAGCTTGTTGGAATAATCATAAATCATCGATGCTGACTAAAATAAATAATTTCAGTCAAAATCGCCAAGCGCTGCTTCAGACAAAAACTGCTGTGCTTTTTCTCAATGCTGATTGGCTCAACTCTTAAGACGACAGCACTGATTGGTTAAATTCACAAACACTAGCTAGGCGGCACTTTTTGCAACCTTGATGTCCTTGTTGAGTAGCCGTCTTGTTGAGTGGTGTTCTTCCATCTAGAATCATCAGGATCCTTCAGCTTGACCTTCTCTGATTTGCTTGAAGCTTTTGTAGCGTAAACTTCGGATCTTTAAAATGGCATCTGTGAAATTTTAACCTGATAAATCAAATACTTACCGAGATGACTCACTTTCAGCACGTTTTTTTTTTGCGCATCTAAATTTGAGGTTACGTTTGAATGCCAATAACTCAGCAACTGTTGGAGCTAAAAGTTTGAAGTTTTCTTTGTTGTTTCTCATCACGTCATTGACTCGCAATCTGTCATATCGGACAAGTAGATGAAATATGAAAAAAAAATGAAGCTGTCATGTAAAGTCTTTGAGCTAACATTAACAAAAAACCTGAAACATGCCCTACGTGTTTGTAGAACCAGAGTTATGTCATTTACAATATTTGACGTTGTCTTGTCGCACTCAGAGGTGACGTTGGGCTGTAGCCAAAAGCCACCTTTCTACCTTTATGTTAACCGGCGGATGAAAATCTTCTGTTGTAATTGCGACTGTAAATCCAGCTTTTCTTCTTCCTGCCTGTCTTCCAGATGCTGTTCTTTCACCGCTCCCTGTACTCGCATGTCCATAAATGACCCTTTCATCGAGACCCGAGGAAGCCTAGGAGGCGACGGTGAGCCAAGCGAAAAAGAAGCGAACGAAATAAGGAACCAAGGGGGGAGGACGTAGTCGCATCTCACCTCAGCTTTCGAGTCCATTTCTGCGCCAGTCGGTCAGGGATGGTGACACCAGTAACCTCTCTGCCCTGTGGTGAAAAGAACGTCATCGCCGCGCCCAGCATCTGCAGCAAGCCAAACAGACACTCAGACAGTCCACCAGTCAGTCACTTCGTCAACCAGCCTGCTATCATCCAGCAACCTATTACCTCACGCCATGACTGCTCTGTCTGACCTGTGTTTAGGAACTCACTAATTCATGGTAAGTTTGACGTCTGTCCAGTAGGATCGATGTTAACAGCAGTGAGTTCAAATGTTTTAGATTTTTAAAGAAAAGTTTCCTAGAAGTTCAAAAACCTCTCAGCACTTGTTGGCTGGTGCGAGTTGATATCCATCAGGTTCCACTGATTCGACATGACCAATCAGACCGTCTACAGTATGAAACCAATCACAGTTAGATATCAGAGAAAACCCCCAGCTATTAGATAACAGTGTGTAACATTCGACTGGAGGCTGCAGCTGATTTTAACACCAAAATGGACAACTGAAGGCTGAAGATCCCAGCACACTGAGTGAAACGTCTTTGGATGTTAGTTACCAACATAATTTTCACTCTACCTAAAACTTCTACGACTACATAGACCTCATCGTTTAAACAGATGATTGGGGGTTACAGCTGTGACAGTCGTGCTGTTTGGAGACGAGGACGTTTCATCTCTCCAGTAGCATTTCTGTGATTCCTCTCACCTCAGATGCAAGTGAGGGAAACTTGGATGCATCAGTGGAAAATAAAGAATTCACCCTCCCACATGCCTGCACACACACATCCTGCTAGCTTAGTAAGTTTATGAATTTATTTCGATTTGACTTTTTGTCGTCTAGGAATAGACCTGACCGATTATTGAGGCCATAGTTTGGCATCTTTCTGATTATCGCCATTCATCGATTATTGATGAATTAAATGCGCCAGTCTGGCCTCGATGTAGCCGCCTCTCTCTCTCTGTATGGTCTCAGCATTGTCCCGCCCACAGCTCTCTCTGATTGGTTACAAGTAACAACCAATCAACTCTGACGCTCTAATTGACAGACACCTCTGTAGCAGAACACAACCTGCAAAAACTGCACAAGAAGCACAACCATGTCCCAAAATATCAGGAAATTATGCTAACTGCTAGCAGCTAAGCTAGGAGGCAGCCACAGATTACAATTCTGGAAAACAGTCACTAATAATGCTTTAAGTTTTGGGCCTTTGTAGGGAGTAAAAGTGACAGAATAGGTAAAGAATAAGAAAACAGAGAAAAGAAACAGACGTACCTGCAGGAGACACACTTGTTGTTGGTCCCACAGTAAACAGACGAAGGTGTCCTAGTGTCCCATGAAGCTCTGACACCATCACTTTTATTGCTGTTGTACTAATTCACTTATAGTTATCCTTATATTTACAGCATGTGATTGCAGGGTCACTCATATTAGGCTTGTTTATTATATTACATTTGTCTGCCCCACATATCAGTTATTGGTCTTTCTTGTTTACCAATAATCGGCACTGGCTGTGAACAACCCACATATTATTACTAAATATGCCCCTCTTGCAAATTCCTCTCGTTGACCTGTAGTTAGAGGACTTTAATTAACCTGGTACTGTGTTACAGGTTGGAGAATAAATGTCACAGAAAAGTTCCTTTAAGTAGAAAGCCACAATGTGAGACCAGATTGGGTGTTTTTCCTCCCAGCTGGGTTACTTTTTACACTTTAGTAGGACTGATAAAAGGGCTGCGGGGGAGGTGTGAGAATCTGGACTGCTGTTTCTACCTCTGAAACAAACAATACGCTTTTAAATTCATCCCTCTTTTCCTCTAACTAGTATGATTGCTATTGAAAGGGCACTAAAAGTTCAGTTGGGATGTATTGGCGGTGACTAATACCTGGTCAAACTGACCGAAATCTAATGTCAGTTTATTATAACAAGGTTTTTTTTTCAGATTTTTAATGTTTACAGTAATATCAGTCCAAAATCTTTGCAGAAAGAAGAAATCATTCAGATTATGTTCAATAGTTGTGTTGCTATGCTGATGTTTAAGCTGATTTTCTCTGTGATTCTTCGCCTTAATGAAATGAAAACTGTGGCTACCTTTACGATGCATTGGTGGGTTCTTCTCTGCTTAGATCTGGTTGCTTTTAGTCAGTCAGATCTTAACTTATTACAGGACTTTCACTTGTGTGCAGTGACTCTAAACATTACCGTCCCCTGAGCTACCAACCTGCGTCTTGCTTCTACACGCTGCTCTCGTGTTACTTTTGCACTTTCACCTCCACATGTGTGATCCGTGCATGAGCTCGAGAGGAAGTCGTGACAAAGTCTGCAGTTTGCAAGAGACAGACATTTGTGAAACAGGATGTTTGTGCTTTTTGCGTTGTGTTTGTGAAGCAAAGTGGAGGCTTCGAAGCTGGATGATGATTGGACGATACGACGTTCTTGATATTGGCAGTTAAGTTTTAGTAACATTCTACGTCAATCAATCGGCCAAACATGACCGAGGGGGGGTTAAATTGAGTACTTACTGCGTCGTAGCCCTCTTTTTCCCCTCTCATCTCGGCGTATTTGTATTTCCACTCCATATTTGCATCTGCTGCCGATGCGGCCTGCGTCTCCGTGTTTGAAACAAAGCCGTACCCTCGCCGTCGTTTGCATCCGGCAGCCTGTTTTTTCCGCCGGCGCTGCTTGGCTTGCTGAATAACTGATGGCCGCTCGGCCGGCATTTGCATACGAGGCCGGTCGTCAGCGTTACCTGCATCATCACCATTGTGGTACATCACATGTGTGCGCGCAGAGCAGAGGGAAAGAAGGGAGACGGCAGCTTTTTACGCGTTCGATGAGAAATTTCATGTGAGCAATGACTTTGGAGGTGAGAGTTCTGCTTCATTAATTACACTGAAGATTCCCGGGTTGCAAGACTGTAGTTAATTAGTGCGCTTTTCACGCCACGCCAATTGGTAAAGTGAAGCTTAAATGCCCTGAACTGTGACCTGAAATCTGTGGTGATAAAGGAGTCGTTAGTTCTGGTGTATGTGTTGGATGTTGGAGCTGTGGTGGTGGGAATGTTTTCAGTTCAGGCATTAGACTGAGTTTTTACACAGTGGTGTCTTAATTTTGAGGAGTTTGAACGTACAGGCCGTTGTGTTGCTGAAAGAACTCATCCTCTTACCTTCAGAATCTTTCTAACTGTGCAGTAACTTTCAGGGAGAAGGTGAACGCTTTATTTCCTTGTGGCTGATGGTATAATCATGCAAAGCTGCGGCAGTGGAGAAACAGCTGATCACTGTCCTGCTAAACTCACCAAAAAGAACATCAACAATGCACGACTCATGCACAAGTGTGTTGAAGTTTAGAAGAAGCTGGGAGTGATGTTTTCTAAAATTATAACAACACACATGTTTTCTGAGCAACGTCATGATGTGATGGTGTCACGTAAAACAAACCTAAATCCCTCAGACAGCAGCATCAAAATCAGTTCATCTCCTGCCTGTCGATGTTGGATGCTGCCCGGCAGAAGATAAATACAAAAAAGGCTGAATGGGTTCGAGTGAACGTGCATGAATTTGTGTATTAATCTCACACGTGTGTCTGTGTGTGATATGTAGATCTTCTCCTCTGTCAGCTCCCATTGAAATGCATGTGCAGCGTCCGTCAGAGCCGAGTAAAAGCCTTGGCTTCAAGCCAGGAACCCTCGTACCGTACAAGGAAGGGAATCCTCTCCGTCCTGCCCGAGTGCTTTCTTTCTCTCTCTCTCTCTCTCTCTCTCTCTCATGGTCGCTTCATCTCACACATACTCCCATCACACACTTTCTTTCATTTTTGTCCACTCGTCTGTTTTAACATATTGCTGCAGAGCAAAAACTAAACGTGGGACCAAACTTCTAACTGCGTCCGCTGTCGCAGCGCTAACCGAATTGAAGGGGGATTGAACTTTTCTGTGTCTTCTGCTTGTTTCCTTTGTGAAGCCCCGGAGTGTGAGTGGAGTGGAGATGAGAAAAAGGCAGGCGGCTCATATCGAGGCCCCTCCCCAGGCCCCCGGACAGCCCCGACCCAACACCTGCTGCCTCTGCTGGTGCGGCTGCTGCAAGTGTCTCTGGTAAGAACGGACTTCACTGGACTTCACTGTGTCGCCCAGTTTTTTTATTTTTTGTTGCATCATTTGGTTTTTAAAGTTCACTGTGGCTCCTGATAACTAAAGTACACTTAAAGTCAGAGTAAGTGTTTTTATATGAAAACTTAAGTTCATGTAGGAGGTAATGTGAATTTAATATGTAAAAGTAATTGATGTATGGGTAAACCTGAGTCAGAAATATTGTTAAAATAACTTGGGTTCCTATGTGGAACTCTGGTACAACGATAATGTGACGCGCACACAGACAGGTGAGCACGCTTCTGCTCTGTGATTGGACCAGACGGGCTGCTGTGTTGCACATGAATGGACACTTCCAACGAGTACATTTGAGCAAAACGCGCAGTGCTGTTGTTTTGGTCCGGTCTAATGCACACTGAGCGAGAAGCATGGCAACGACCGAGGAGGAGGCTGAATGCAGGGCATCAACCGACACAGTCGGGCTGGACCCGAATATCGGAATATTCAGTCGTTGTGGTGTCCGCATAGCCGCCACCAGTGGAAACAGAACTGTGACCGCTACCCTAAACTGGCAAATTTACAACTTATGCACTATTGATTTTGGTACAATATAGCTTTAATGCACATCAGAAACAGCTGCTTGCTAAATGGAAAATAAATTCTTAAATTCTTTCTTTTTATTTGCACCAATAAAGTTGTGCAGTTTTGAAGTATTTTGTCTGGCCTCAAATATATCATCAGTTATATCGTTATCGCAAATTTTCTCATTTATATCGTGATAAATACTTTTGGCCATGTCGCCCTGACCTCGCTGAGACGTCTCTGAATTTTTATCGTGTGGCCGAGTTGCATTTGAGCCACTGACGGACTCACAGTTATATCGAGGAGGTGCAGAACTTTTCGTTTATGTGCAGAATCTGATTAGAGCAAACCTTTAATTTCTGGACCATGTTTTAATGAGACGTGTAGAATAAAGTGATTTTTGATAGAACATGACAATTTTTAGCTTCGATGTTTTTAGGTTTCCTGACTGAGCGCCATGTCACAAGGTATCAGTTTAACAACGGTTGCAAAGGTCAACATCGAACGATTCTTTCTGCGTGTACAGTTTCTGGCTGTGATAGATGATATTATTTTTTGGATTTTTTTTAAAGACAACATGCAGAATCATCTCCAGCCTGCAGCTCACTGCTACTTTTCCAGAAAATAACAACAAAACCCCACTGTAGACTATGAGCCGGGCAAACAACAGCAGATAGACGACTTCAGCGGCTCGATGGTGAACACAGTGGAGCGTTTAGCAGCGAATCAGCTTCCTGTAGCAGCCGGTGGAGACCAACACTGAGCTACAAGGGAGAAAAGCCGACTTGTGTTCATCAAGCGGTCAGAAACACGACAAAATAAACGCTGCTCTGTAACTGTGGATGTGTAAACACGAGTAAATGTTGCTGCTGCCCCTAAAGCAGCTGAAAATAAAATAACTAAAAAAATGCAGGTTGCAGTTGTATATCAGCACAAGCACAGTGGTACCCGACACCAGAACCTCTCGCTGCAGTCTTGATTTGTCAGCAGCTACTTTTGCATGCGCTTGAGTAACCCGGTTACTCACACATCCTGTAATGGGAGTGTTGTATGACAGTAAACAAGACTGTGTTTAGCCCTTTCTGGCATTTGATAACTACAGTATAATACTGCAGCTAAAGTCTTAACAAGTGAAGCAGTTTAATGACTGTTTCATCTCAATGGCGGAATAATTTTCAATGTTTTTTCGCGGCCGGTGACTTTTTTCGTTGTAGAAAATCACTTCAAATGCAGAGACTCTTTGAAAAAACACTTCGAGGGAAGAATAAAATCAACCATCCAACCAAACCTCATGTCTGATTTGAACATACAGTCATGACTCGATAATCCCTTAACAATCTGAAAACCTTGCTATCTGAAAGGTTTTTAGGAAAAATTAACAGAACCCATAAAAAATAGCCTTAACATACCGACAGCCTTGGATTCTGACTCTGACATGACATTTAATGTCACAAATCAGGATAACAGCGTATTATCTGACTGAACAATCCCACAGATCGTCTTCGTTCAGACTGCAGGACTTAATGCTCAATTCAGATTTTTTTGTGGAATCAGATTTTTTTGCGAGTTCGTTCACATTTCCAATTAAATGCGACTTGTATGTGATCTGCTGTGTGAACTTCATACGACCCAAAAGTGTCCCGCATGCACAGAAGAGGACACACGCAGCGAGCGTGCTCAGTGTTTATGGAAGTAAGCATGGATGGTGGTGGCAGCGATGGTGGAAACAGAACTGTGACCGCTAACCTAAACTACCATCAGCAGCCAAGTACTGCCTGTGCATTCCGGCCACTTCCACCACGTCAGAGCGCTCCCCTGGGGTGGAAGTCCCCCCCTCGACCATGCCGAATATTCTGATATTCATCATTGATTGAGCTCAGAAAGTGCTATTGGGACCAGCCCTACTAGTTATTATAACAACTGTGAACAATAATTAACAACAAATGACCCTTCCAGCATCAATCCCTCCTTGTATCTCGACCTCCGTCTTGACAATCCGACAGCCTTGCTATCCGACATAAAAGAAGGTTTTACATTTAGTGTCAGATTATCGAGTCTCGGCTGTATTTGCACATTAAATAAACCAAATGAAGAGATTCTGATGTGCAGCACCTTTTAAGAGTTGTATCATTGAGCAGCTTTCTTAACTTTTCTGTCCTGTTTCGATCCTTTAAGCCATTTTTCTACTGTGCCGTTCTTTTGTGCTGCCGCTCCAGCTTAGCATTCGATTTACGACTAGATATTTTTAACCAGTGTCAGTATTCGGAGCTGAAAAATATCCCCAGTGCCTGAAACAACAAACAGTTTGTACTGGCCTTAATCCTCTTTATTTAATCTGTGATGTTGCACTAATGTCCAGTCCTCTAATTCATCTGAATAAATAGACTTTATTCTGACACACAGCGAGGGCCTGATCCAGTGAATCTGGTGGATTAAATTAACTTTGAATTACACTCTTTAAAGTCACATTTTCGCTGCTTTTTTTTGTAGTTGTTGTTGTCATAGTTCTGGTTTTGTGTCACCTTATTATAGAGGATGCTGTCATATTGTTAAAGTCCATCCTGGTAGTTTTGGTCGAGAACAAACCAGGAGTTAAACATCCTATAATGAGCAGATTATTCTGAGAACTTTTGGGTAAAAGAAACGACTAAAAAGGGTCATTTTGGGACAGCACAAGATGAGTTTGTGTTTTTATGTCCTGGTCGGGTTTCTTGTTTACCACAAATCAACAGTAATGAAGCACATGAGCCACATGATTTTCATTCAGGAGTGAATAGAAATTATGCATTTTGGACGGATTCAACCCAGTGTTCATAGTTCAAGGGTTGGCCTGCCAGTTAATATCTGCAATGCAAATGCTGTGGAAAAAAAATAATGCACGGCAGGTGTTTCCATCATATTAGTGTTTTAAATAACCACAGTTCAGTGTTTCGTGGTTGAATAGTGGGCCAGTGGCACAGTTCTGATTAGATTTCAAATGAAACTATGATGTGTTCACTTTGAGCTTCGATGAAATTGCTCAAGATTTTGGGAAATATTTATATTTGCGTTCTTGCTGAGGGGTAGATGAGAGGATTTGTATCACTCTCATGTGTGTTTTTAAGTTTTATTTCACCACATTTGTACTTTTTTTAAACTTGTCGTATCTTTTATGTTAAATCTGCTCACAAACAGAAAGATAAAAACTAGTTCTGGTGTTTCTGTGAGCGAACAGAGACTCTCAATGGATTCTACACCCATCAGACACAACCCTTATACCACCATAGCAGCTCTGATCTATCCATCCATGTGTCTGGCACTGGGATGCTGTCAGCAGGTCCTTCAGTTCCTGTGGGTTGTGGGGTTTGGCCTCAGAGGATCGGGTTTGTTCTGAAATGTTCTGTGGATGTCCGATGGGATCGAAATCTGGGGAGTCTGAAAGCTAAGACAATGCCTTTGTGGTGTTCCTCGAGCCATTCCTGAGCAGTTGTTGCAGAGTGGCGCCGAGCATCGTCCTGCTGGAGAGCTCTGCTGCTGTGTTTTTCATTAGAGGACTTGTTGGTTGCAGCTGAGTCATTTAAGGCTTCCTGGTTGTGCCGAAACAGAGGAATGCTTAGTTGTTTACAGAATTGGTTTAGTGGAATTGCTTTTTATTTTTTGGTTATTTTACCAATAGGGCTCGGTGGTTAGCACCGTCACCTCACAGCCAGAAGGTCACCGGTTCGCGTCCTGGTGAGGACACCCAGGATCTTTCTGTGTGGAGTTTGCATGTTCTCTCCGTGCAGCGTGGGTTCTCTCTGGGTTCTCCGGCTTCCTCCCACACAGTCCAAAAACATGTTGAGGTTAATTGGTGATTCTAAATTGTCTGTAGGTGTGAATGTGAGTGTGCTTGGTTGTCTGTCTCTAAGTGTAGCCCTGTGATAGACTGGTGACCTGTCCAGGTGAACCTGCCTTCACCCTGAGTCAGCTGGGATCGACTCCAGCCCCCCATGACCCTAGTGAGGATTAAGCGGTGCATAGATGATGGATGGATGGATTTTACCAATAATAGACAGAGCATGGTGACTCCACATACTATGGATAAATACGTACTTACAGGATATTCTTAATTAGTTTCCACACACCACCTGCAGTTCAGCCCAGTTCAGCTGAGTCACCAATGGCTTCATGGTGGCACAAAGGAGCACAGAACGTTTATTTTCTTTACAGAATCTGGTTCGAGCTAAAGTTTCTTTTTTTGGAAACACGTATAATGGAGAGATTTTGGTGAAATAACCAGATTTCATGCTTCCATTTGGTTTAGTTTCCCAGCCGAGCAGCGCATCACAAGTGGGCAATTCAAGATATTTTGGAAAAGGTCAACATCAGATGATCTTTTTGAGAGATTTTGAGTCGTGTAAAGTTAGTCACGCTTAGATTTGGTTGTTTTTCCCGACAAAACTGGAAGCCACACATGATCGGTTCGAGAAACATCAGGAAGCTGAAAAGTTTAAGATGTTTAGTGTTTCTGGTGTTATTATCTGGATTTTTTTTCAAAAGGAAATAACACCGTTCAAAGGTTTTGGGGTTCAGATGAGGGTTCAAATTTAAACAGCACTCAGTGAAAAAAAAAAAGCCATCAGCGTCCAACACATACAGTTTGTACTGTAAACTTGCACAAAGACTTGCTGCACCACGTTGCCCCTGAGCAAGGCACCGAGGCCGAGGAGCTGGTATGTCGCCGCCGCCGCTGCAGCTGCCTCGCTGTGGCTCCGCTCTCGCCGGGAGAGAGCAGTGAATGAAACATTGTTTTCAGGCAGTGAATGGTGAATGTGCTGCTTCTTTCACACCACTTCATCTGAAGTGGTGGCAGCTTGTGGACTGTGACTCTGCTGTGTGTTTTTCAATCAAACGCTGGTGTCGGATCTCCAGAAAGAGGCTGGAAAATTGTCTTCGCTCCCCTACATGTTTATTTATTCTAGTGTGAAGGCTGGGAGGGATAATTTGCCGAGCTCGTGACACAGCTGAGACTTCTGTATGAGCTACATGTAAATCACCGAGTGCTGCGTGGCGTTTTTTTTTTTTTTTTAGTCGAGTGCTGGAGATGTGTGAACCAGAAAAGCATCACCAGGTCACGGAGCGTTTTCCATTTTGTTCTCAGTTTTTCTCTACTTTCTGACCCCCCCAACCCCGTACCGTCTCACCCCTCCTCACCCGCCCTCACACGAGGCCTTATCTGGATGGGGTGCCTTCTATTTTCATCCACACATCACATGCAAAACAGCTGTGAAGAACAGCCTGTATATTTAGCTGTATTGTGAGCTCGCCGGGAGGCTGTGGCTAGCTTAGCCCATTACTGCTGCACAATGGGGACTTTGACAAGAGACAGCAAGAGGAAGGAAAGATCCTCCATGGTGGGACAAAAATAGACCGCTCAGTGTGTGTTGCATTGTGCACTCGGCAAGTGTGACTGAGCTACGATAGACAGAGAGGCTACCGTGTGTGTTTGGAGTGTTTACATAAAGACTTTTATTGTTTTATCCCAGTGTGATTAACCCTCTGAACCTCAAAACCTGCCGGCGGGCTTTAAAAGGCATGTTGTGTTTAAAAAAGTCACCCAAATTACCCCAAGTGTCCTTAGATCCAGAAAATGAAACTTATCGAAGCTTATGATCTTAGTGTTTCATCGAAATCACTGTGCTGTAAGAGTTTGCTTCAACCAAGTCCTGCTAAAAAACTGAAAATATGTGCTCATCGGCGCAACTGAGAAGCCATTAGTGACAAAAATTCAGGGGCTGTGTCTGAAATCACCCACTCATTCCCTACTCCTGCCTATATAGTGATCACTATGTAGTGCGCAATGTGTGGAGCACCTTGGCTAAGTAACATTTCGGACGCTACTCGAGCTATTAATTACGTCGCTCGCAACAGCGTAGTACCAACACATCAAATTCACAGTTTATTGCGTAGCTAAGAAATCAAATTAAATCACATTTATTGTCATTTTGCTGCACATACCAGATGAGAGAGCGTTTCTTCAGGATCCAGTAACTTAAAGCGATTTAAATAAAGTGGTGTAGAATGTCCAAATCACAACCCAGCACCGCAATTTTAGCCACGTTCACTGTCTGGGTAAAATAAAGTTTAACAAAACAAACGGGAATTTTTTGCGCTCTCGTTCGTCTAGTTTCCATTTCCTTTCGCGCAATGCATGATGCTCCATATTGCTCAGGGAGTGACCATCGGCTGTACACTACTTTTCACAGTGCATTGTGGGATATTTTGAGTGCACTATATAGGGTGTAACAGTTGTAACTTAACATTCGGACACCCCTACAAAATGGCGTGCACCCTATTTAGTGCACTATGTATGGCATAGGGAGGGATTTCGGACACAGCCAGCGACTTTTCAGCTGAACTGCAGGCTGTGTTCACACTGAGCACATTAGAGACACGTATGGAAACAAACTAGGAATATAAGCAGTCAATTGTGCTGCATATGGTGGTGAAGAACTCAAAAAGGTACACCAACCAATTTGTGTTTCACTGGATACTACATTTCCCACAATGCACCGTGGTTGTGACTCATACTTTGGACAAGCACAACTGATTTCATTATCGGTAGATCAAAGGCTTTAAAATATACATGGTTCAAATGAAAAAGTAGAATTTATAAAAGGAAAATGAATCTAAAGTTATTATAACAATGTGTTACAGAATCTTTGAGACCTCCTGCATCACTAGTTCTACTGTTATGAAAGTGTTTGGCATTAAGTCCTGATCAATGTGGGGTCTTTTTTTTTAATCTGCAGATGAAGTCCTGCTCCTATATTTACACCACACATCTCCCTTATCTGCTCTTCTATGGCGTGTGGCTGCACAGTGCTCATTTAAATGTAGGCATGAAAGACTAATATACTGCTGGACAGTCATGTATTCAGTAAACGTGGCCTACAGCGCGGCTTCCTTTGAATAGCTTCGGATCCTATTTTGTACATTGCCCTGTGGTGTGTTGAATGATATGTGTGGAGCGTGAAGTTAGAAGTGTCGTAGGAGGACGGTTTGAAGTGTGTAAAATGTTCAGACGCTGGGATACATGAAGTGTTTATTAAGCCGGTGCAAGTTTTGTTTGTGGACAGTCACTGGTTGCCATGACAGATGTAATTGATTAATTGTTGGATCCATGGAGCAGCGATAAAGGATTGGAAATGAATCAGATTACATACAGCTGATCAGTCACTAACATTTAACTTCATCAGCTCTTATGTTGATATCGCTGATTAGCTCTTCGGTAACATTTAGATGTAGTTTATTTCTTGGATAAAAACAAAAGTCTGTATCCTGTAGGAATGATTATTGATTGTAGTTAGAGCCCAACCGGTACTAGATGTATGGAGCGGATTCCACTATTGATGTATCAGCTGATATTCTTTCATCATTTATTCAGTTTCATACGATGTATTTTGTAAACTAGAGAGCAGCTGACTGTGAACTCATCTCCTTGGCTCTGATACGTGCTCTGCTACATGTGCTGCACATCGTGGTGACAGTATTGAACAGAATGAAGCTGCTCAGCAGGACAAACTGTGATTAAACTATTTCAAAGTTACCCAAGTACCCTTTTCTGGATTATCTACAATATAAAAAAATAAAAACTTTAACCAGATGTATATGTGGATATTGATATACTTGTTCATTGTTGCAGCCTTAATCAAATCAAATCAAATCAAATCAAATCAAATCAAATCAAATCAAATCAGGTTTATTGTCATTTTGCTGTACACACAGGCAAGATGAGAGAGCGTTTCTTCAGGATCATTTAATTAGTAAGTTTTGCAGAATGCTAAGCGTTCACTCTCGCTGTCTCCTGAAGGGGGCGCTGTGTCCATGTTCACCGCCTTTCGTTGAACCTCTTCAGGTCCTGGTAGGTCTTCAGGGACACAAGGACACACATGATGGTGTCACGATGGTGAAGCCCTAGATGCTGCCCAGAGCTAGCTGTCTGTCTGTCTGTCTGCATCCCCTCCAGCTGTATGTCCGTCTGGGATGTTGTCATGGAGCCATGTTTCTGTTAAAGCAGACACACAGCAGTCCCTCCACTCTCTGTGGGTTTCTCTCAGCAAACGTCCAGCTTGTTGTGGAGGGAGCGGACATTGGAGAGTAGGAGGACGGTCCTGCTGGTTTGGAGGGGTTAGCCTTTAGCCTAGCATGGATCCCGGCTCTCTTCCTCCTCTTTTGTTTACGTTTGCGCTTCCTTCTCCGTCGGGTAACTGCCGGCATAGTCTCGGACTCCATGTTGGTGTAGTATGTCCAAATCACAACCGATCGCCGTAATTCTAGCGCCGTTTACTGTGTTGGGTTCATAATATAATCATTTCCTTCCTCTGATCCAGGAATGAGGACAGAATGGAGAGGAGTGAACGGCAGACCTGCACCAAGATGGACAGTATTGAAGCTGCTGAAGAACAGTAAGTGCAGCCGTCGTCCCTCCAGCGCTGCCTGTTCGTCCGATCGTGTGTTTCTGTCAGTCTCATGTCCAATCACGTGTCCGCCTGCAGACACCCCAGTCTGGACGAGGTGCTGTCGTGGGCTCGGAGCTTCGAGATGATGCTGCGCTCGCTGGAGGGCCGGGAGATCTTCCGGGAGTTCCTGCGCTCCGAGTACAGCGAGGACAACCTGCTCTTCTGGTTGGCCTGTGAAGAGCTGAAAAAGGAGACGAATCCCCCGGTGGTGGATGAGAAAGCCAGGATCATATACGAAGATTACGTGTCCATATTGTCACCCAAAGAGGTGAGCGGCCACAGAAACGCAGACAAAAGCTCGTGTGTCTTAAAGCCTGCTTATGAAATCAAGCATAATTTAGCCTAGTTTCCCCCTAAAGGACAGAAAAAAAAAAGCTCCAAAGACACTTTATCTAAGACTTGATGAGTGACTCTGTGAGGACACATGACTGAAACACATGAAATCAATTTGCTGAATAGCACTCTTGGGCTGGAAATGTGGGTCTGTCAGTCAGTCCACCGCTTTGGTCCAGACTTATGTAGCTCAATAATGCAATAATGGGAGATTTGCTTCAGGCATTCAGAGTCCACAAAGCATAAACCCTCATGACTCTCGTGATGCCCGTATAGCTCCTTTAGTTGCCACCATAAGGACGACGTTTGTGGGTTTGAATGAAATGTCTAAAAATAGTTTGTCTCCTTTAGTATGAACTGTCGTCACTTTGCTGATCCACTGAAACACAATCAGGTCAGATTTAGTCATTTAGTTTGTTTTATGGCCAGATACAGACCATCAACTCCCAGAACCTTAAAACCTGATGAAAGTTGTGTTGTCATTTTAAAATCAGAGCCAAAAATTGTAAAAAAAAAAACCAGAATCTTCAGATTGAGTTTCTTTGAGTTAATCAGGTGTGATTGTTTTGGTGAAACTGACCAAATCCAGACTTAATATTCTGATATTTCATCAAATTCACTTCATCCAATGCGTCTCATTCAAACATTTGCCAAAAATAAACACTTTTCTGCACCAGATCTTGTCAAAAAATTGCAATTGAGAAGCTCTGACCAACACACATGTGCATGACCGAAGTTCAGGGACACTCGGTTGAACTGCAGGTTGTGTTTACACAGAGCAGATCGGCCACAAGTATAGAAACAAACCAGACTGAGGGAAAAATGAAACTTAAATATCGTGTAAAATGCCAAGTATGTGGAGGTTTGGTAAAAAGTAGAGTAGAGCCATCAGTGTTTTTCCAGTATTGGTGACACCTGTGGACAAATGTTGTACATGTTGGTTCCACTTTTTACATTTTTGTAAAATGGTTGTTAAAGAAATTCAACTTCATTTATTTTTATTTTTTTTATAATTCTTGGCTTTATAACTGTCATGCTGCACAGAAGACATCTTTGAGTTCTCTACTTCTAACCATGGTTGTGCTGTTTCTATAGAGAAAAAAAAAAAAGAGCCCACAGTGAGTAAAAATATGACGTTAGCAAAAACCGCTCAGAGTTCAAAGGGTTAATAAAATCCATCACATCCATGCTAATGTTAGCATGCTAACACATTCTAGTTGTAGACTCGTGTTCTTGGTACCAAGCCAGACCGTGATCTTCCAGGTGATTGTGTTAAGTCTAATCAGAGCCGCTGGTGAACCACGAACCACAAGTTAATGAATCGGATTTGTCCTGCTTGTGCTTCCAGGTGAGTCTGGACTCGCGGGTCAGAGAAGGAATCAACCAGAGCCTGGCGGAGCCCAGCAACCTGATGTACGAGGAGGCCCAGCTCCAGATCTACACCCTGATGCACCGCGACTCCTACCCCCGTTTCCTCAACTCCTCCGTTTACAGAGACCTCCTGGCCAACAGGAGGCGCACCTGCCTCGACACCTAGAGCCCTCCGCCCTCCGTCATTGCCATCGAACGCCAACAAGACTACTACTTAAACTTCAAATACTACTATGGTGCCAGAAGTCGGGTTTGGAACATCTCTCCCTCTGTTTTCGATTGAAAAGACTGAATGACATCCAAGATAGCTGGTTGTTTTTTTTTTTGGTTTAGTTTTTTTATTTATATTTTTTAAAGCAATTTCTATCCAGTTCTCCACTGGAGCCAGGTCGGCCTTTGCTGGTTGGTTTTCTTGGTCGGTTTGAGACCAATAACGCTGGCCAGTGATTGTTTTGCTAGCAGTTTGTGCTGTTTGTTTCGGTCGACCGGCCGACCCACGTATCAGCTATCGGTGTGAACCTGATGGCCAGCTGTTGGTTAACTGTGGACAAGGACTCCTCAGGCGGTGGGGACAGAACGAGAGAGAGAGAGAGAGAGAGAGAGAGAGAAAAAGGACAAGCCCACTGTTCCTGTACTGTAATATTTAGACCTCATGCTTTTTACTTTCACTTTAATATTATCTGTCTTTTCTCTTGATTTGATTTTCTGTTCCATTTCCTCACATGTGTTCAATTTTACTTTTAATTTCTTCACTGTCCAAACATGACGCCTAGTTGTTGGTGGGAGTCGGAGCATCTTTGCCTATTTTTTTATTTTATTTTATTTTAATTTTTTTGGTCCCCAGTAGAAGCACTGGCTCTGCATGCGACTCTCTCTCTCTCTACAGTAGCTTGACGATATAAGCCGCGGACTGCAACCGTTTTTTTTGAATACTGAGAGGTATTAAAGGCAGGGGGGAGTTGTCTCTCTGTCTGGCTGTCTGTGTTCAGCGAAGGGAAAAGA
>NW_007579562.1:82462-83556 GCF_000690725.1 Stegastes partitus | reverse complement strand
AGCCCAACCGGTACTAGATGTATGGAGCGGATTCCACTAATGATATGTCAGCTGATGTTCTTTCATCATTTATTCAGTTTCATACGATGTATTTTGTAAACTAGAGAGCAGCTGACTGTGAACTCATCTCCTTGGCTCTGATACGTGCTCTGCTACATGTGCTGCACATCGTGGTGACAGTATTGAACAGAATGAAGCTGCTCAGCAGGACAAACTGTGATTAAACTATTTCAAAGTTACCCAAGTACCCTTTTCTGGATTATCTACAATATAAAAAAATAAAAACTTTAACCAGATGTATATGTGGATATTGATATACTTGTTCATTGTTGCAGCCTTAATCAAATCAAATCAAATCAAATCAAATCAAATCAGGTTTATTGTCATTTTGCTGTACACACAGGCAAGATGAGAGAGCGTTTCTTCAGGATCATTTAATTAGTAAGTTTTGCAGAATGCTAAGCGTTCACTCTCGCTGTCTCCTGAAGGGGGCGCTGTGTCCATGTTCACCGCCTTTCGTTGAACCTCTTCAGGTCCTGGTAGATCTTCAGGGACACAAAGACACACATGATGGTGTCACGATGATGAAGCCGCAGATGCTGCACAGAGCTCGCTGTCTGCCTGTCTGCATCCCCTCCAGCTGTATGTCCGTCTGGGATGTTGTCATGGAGCCATGTTTCTGTTAAAGCAAACACTCAGCAGTCCCTCCACTCTCTGTGGGTTTCTCTCAGCAAACGTCCAGCTTGTTGTGGAGGGAGCGGACATTGGAGAGTAGGAGGACGGTCCTGCTGGTTTGGAGGGGTTAGCCTTTAGCCTAGCATGGATCCCGGCTCCCTTCCTCCTCTTTTGTTTACGTTTGCGCTTCCTTCTCCGTTGGGTAACTGCCGGCATAGTCTCGGACTCTGTGTTGGCGCAGCATGTCCAAATCACAACCGATCGCCGTAATTCTAGCGCCGTTTACTGTGTTGGGTTCATAATATAATCATTTCCTTCCTCTGATCCAGGAATGAGGACAGAATGGAGAGGAGTGAACGGCAGACCTGCACCAAGATGGACAGTATTGAAGCTGCTGAAGAACAGTAAGTGCAGCCGTC
>NW_007579562.1:71509-78770 GCF_000690725.1 Stegastes partitus | reverse complement strand
GGGGAGTTGTCTCTCTGTCTGGCTGTCTGTGTTCAGCGAAGGGAAAAGAGAAAAAAAAAAAAAAAAAAAGTACACTTCTGCCAATTTTAAGCTTACTGCAGATTTTTATTGAGGAGATTTGAAGGCTTCTGCAGCAAAGGCAGCAGCAGCAGCATCCATCCATCCACCTACCTGTCCATCCATCCATCCGTCTGTCCGTCCGTCCATCCGAGCACTTTCCTTCATTAGGATTCTTTAACTGGGAGAAGTAAGGGCTAGAATTGTGGTTGGGCAGCTACATCTATTATTATTACTCATGAACTTTAAAAAAAAAAAATCTCTCCACTGAGAAAATCACAATGCCTTTACTTGTAGGAAAAGGCAGCACAAGCGCTGCTGGAGTTTTTTTTCTGGAAAGCAACCACAGTTTGTCCAATAATCCCTACCTCCCATCTTCTTTCCCCTTCCTCCCTCCCTTCCTTCCCTCCTTCCTCCTTCCCTCCTTCCTCCAACTCAGACCATCACAGCCTGACAAGCACAGGTGCCCGATGTGGGGGGAAGAAAACAAAAAAAAAACACACAGCTGGAGACAAAATATAACCCACATTGACTCATCTACATTTTCAAATTTTTGGAGCAGAAAAAAAAAAGTGTTTTACAAAGAGTCGAGCATTATGGGAGTGCTGGTTCTGCTGGGAGGGCTGGTTCTGCTGGGAGAGCAGTAGCAGACGCCGCAGGCACCCATGTAATTCAAAAGGGGTTATCGAGCCCTGGCCTTCGTCTGTAAGGCTTTAGCTTTAGACGCTGTGGACGGTCCCCGGAGTCGGACGTCCTGTATCAGCACATACGTGAACCGGGTGCCAAACATGATGTCAAAGATGCTGTGAAGAGATATTTGATGCGACTTGTCGCCGGGCTGTCGAGTCTCGCTCATTGGTCCTTCGGTTTAGCTACTGCCTGTTCAAGACACTCCAGGTTTTTTTTTTTTTTTTGTTTTTTCGGGGCTGTTGTGGAGGGTTTTTTTTTTTTATTTTATTTTTAATAATGCCAACATACCAGGCTAGCAAAAAAAAGAGATGAAACTAGCCTTTCCAACAAAGCCAACTAGGTTTCAGCATGCTGTAGGCAAGCAGTTAGCATGCTTGTGCTAGCCATGCTAACCCTCCATCCCACTGCCAGCCCTCGCGCGCTCTGGTTTGTTTTTCTAATCCGACTTTGACAGCATGCTACGATAACGGCCGTGTGTGTGTGTGTGTGGTACAGTTACACACTTAACAGAAAAAAAAAAAGAAACGTTAAGGGAGCGGGGGTTTTTGCCAAATGTCCCATTTTTTAAAAAGAAGTATATAAACAGGACGTTTTGTTTCTGGCGATGTGAACATTTGTTCCCGGCCTGTGGATGTGCAGTAGAACGTGCATGAGTGCAGTATATGCTATTTTTTTAATGAACTGAGCCTCCGTTTAGCCGACCTCCTGGTTTGGTCGGCGGTTGGTTCGTGCAGTTTCAAATAAACAAAAGTGTCAATGAAACAGTGCCACTGATAGATGTAGGCATCCGTTGCTGCTGCCGCCTCCTTTAACTACCTGAAGTTCACGTGCCAAGCTCGGTGGAGAGTCGACGAGGTGTGGGATGTCCAGCGGGGGGCAGTTACAGCGCGAGGCCGCGTCTCGCTGCGTTTGATCGGTTTCTGAATCGTCGGGAATGTTCTCCAACACCTTTCAGGATGATGTTTTAACGCCACTGAAGAAAAACTGGCTGCCTCTAGTTAGCGCTCGCAAGTTTTACCAGAGGATGAGATAATTCAGTTTATCTCAAGAAATCCTTCGGACTTATTTTTCACTTGCTTTAAAAAAAAAACAAACACGCTAACTAGATAAAAACTGCCAGTTCAGCTGTCGGTGGTGGTTTATTGGTTGTAAATCATCGCTGTAAAGTCAGGAAGGCAAAAAAACCCCAATAATCACCCCCTGCAGTCTTACAATGTTATGATATATCTATTTAACCGTTGGCAATACAGTACTCACATGCAGACTACATTATTATCCATAAGGGCTTGATTGATGTTGCTTGGCTGCTTTAACCAAGAGCTGTGCATGCATGCGCCCAGTCCATCAGAAGGAATACAGAGCAGTGACCTCTGATACCGAGTTTTTCACACTTTTTCCAGGAAGCATTTTTCGGGGCACCTCTGGAGCTTTTTTTTTTTTTTTTCCCCGACTCAGCAGAGAATCGCCCGTCACTCATAAAGCTCTCCTGCAGACGAATCCCTCCTCCTCCTCTCTGCTGCACAGCTCCTCGTCGCTGAGTCTATATAGTAATTAACACGAGAATGTTTCACCAAGAACCAGATAAATGAAATCATGGTGCAATCAAACCAAGTTTACATTTCTAAATCGTGCGATGTGTATACCGTATTATTCAATAGTCGTAACAGTGGGGGGAGCCAACAGCCAGCGGGGTTTGAGGCTGGCGTGAGGGTCTGCCCAGTGCTGACGGACCGTCTGGAGTTTCAAACTGGGAGTGTTTTACAGGGAGGACCGACCCGGCAGAATCTTCTCTGCTCACGTCCTTTCCTCTTAATTTATTGTGACTTTTACACAGTGGGTGGGGATGGGGAGGGGATGGGGGGTAAAGTACACGGCTGTTTATTTTTATTAATAATTGCATTTCAAAATGTGGATTTTACAAGCAATGATGTGAAGGGACGTAGTGTCATCGCTGAGTTTAGACTTTTTTTTTTTTTTTTTTGGTCTTTAAATTTCCATGGATTCCGAGCGAGTGGGTCTTTTGAAACATGGCTGTGGTTTTTAAAGGTACTTGACTTTAAAAAAAAAAAGAAAATTTTGAAAAAGGTTTTGAGAGTTGAAGAGTCCTGAACGGGGGATGGAAGGAGGTTTGCGAAGCTTTGGCCTTACTGACACGTTTTTAAATTTGTTTTTTTTTTTTTTCCTTTGTACAAAAAAAAAAGAAAAAAAAGAAAGGAAAACAAACGTCTCTGTAGGCTTTTCACTACCTCTCATGTTGGTTAATTTATTTCACATCTAGTTGTCAATGTACAAGTTGTTTTTAGATCTACTTGAAGCCTAACACTGTAAACATATTAAAAAAAAAAAAAAAAAACACATGTGCACAGATAAAATGACTATGTATATGACCAGAGGGGTTAAAGAGAGCTTGGCCTAGTCAACATAATTTTGTTTTTTTTTTCTTTTCTTTTTGTTTGTATGTATATTTGTTTTGAATTGTGTTGAGCTGAACTAGATTTTGCATCTCTATAAAGAATTCAGGAATCCACTGTCTAAGGGCTAATCCCATTTTTGCCTATGCAAATCTGTTACTGTGGGTGAGTCGGGAAAGGGCGAGCTACCGCACCTTTCACCTGTTTTAGATGGACCATGGTTTACATTGCCCTTTGCTGATATTCTTCAATCTTATTCAGCAAAAAATGTACGCTTATTTTTGTTTCTATATAAATATAAATATTTTAAATATATATATCTATATATCTATGTGGATATATATTTATATATATAACAAGTAATATACACAGAAAATAGTATATGCCTTCGTGATGATAAAAAAAAAAAAGAAACCTTGCTGAAAACAAATAAATGTGTTGTCTGACATTATGTGGCTGTGTGCTGGAGTCTTGGTAACATAGACGACTGGAATTCATCTGACGGTTGACGGACTGTCAGGAAAAACTCTCATTGCTCAGGCTACCACACCAGTAGCTGACCCTGTGCAGTATATATATAAATATATATTTAAAACAACCTTTATTTAACCTCATCATGACTTTCTGTGACGTCGTTACCCAGCCCCCAAGCCTGCGAGGTCGACAAGGTGTTCGGGTCATTTTTTTTATTTTTTATTTTTTGTTCATTTTTTTTTTTTTAAAGCAAGATTATGTCACTTTTGCCAAACGGCGGCGGCGGTTAAAGGCAAAAGATGAAACATTACGTAGCACAAGTGGAGTCGTAAAGTCAGCAAACGGACTCGGTAATGTCGGTTGCACAGCGAGTTTAGCCGCCACGAGCTCACACCTCCGAATCGAAGCTCTGATTTACTACAGTTTTTTTTTTCTTTATTTCCAAGAGTGAGACTTGATTCAAAAGTTCCTCTTTGAAGGGCTGAGCTGGAGCAAACCTGGAAAAACAAAAAAAAACAGCGAGTCATTAATGGTGTTTGCCTTCGAGATGCGCACTGTCCGTCACACATTGAGTTCATGAGAAATTCCACTCGCCGTGAAATAATTTACACTTTTATCTTCTCGTCGTTCGTCCGTCCGCGGACGCCGCGCAGCTGTTTGTGAATTTGTAATTTTAACGAGCGCGGCGCCGCGTCGTCGTCACAAAACTTATTTTTCTATTCATGAACTTCTTCTTTTTGTAGCCACATCCGGTCAGACTATCACTGTGTTAATACAGTAGCGTTGATGTGGAGCAGAAGTGGGTTTCGTTTAATACTCCACTAATGCAAAAGTAATACTTGGAGGACCACTGGCTCAGCTCTTATGCGTCACTTTTAGCATCGAGCTGAGGTTTGATTTTGGTCTTTTTTGTTTTGAAAATGTACCTCCTGGAGAAGAGAATAGGATGGTTGATGTATAGTTTTTTTTTTTTTTGTTCCCACAGTGCATCATGGCTAAAGAAAGACGGGTTTTTATCGACTGATGTTGGTTTGTGTGTTTCCCTCAGTTGGATTCGGTGCCTCTTTATGCTTCACAACAGACCTCAAGATCTCTTTCTCTTGTCTGTCTCACTTTCCTTCTCTCGGGCTCTCGCTTCCTCTCTCTGGAACATCACACGTGCGACGCTGTTATCAGCAGTTAGAGCAGAGACGGCCCTGTTTTACCGCAAAAATCACACACAGATGTTTTATTCCTCCTACCGACGCCCTCCTATCTATTGTCTCTTTTATTCGTACCTCTTCGGGGAGGTGTTTTGATGCGACTTTAGGAAAAGAGACGACGTTTGTGCAGGTACTGCTTGAAGGTGGCTTTCAACAGTTTTAGGCAATCACTTTTCTCTTTATTGATTTAGATGCCTAAGCCTCTTGGTTTTTTGTCATGCCTTTGTAGATAGATCGCAGTCGTCGAGAAATGATCTGCAGGTGAAAATAAAAAAAAGAGTTTTACTGTCACTTTAGGCGATTAAAAGAAGTGACACTTTTTTCTATTCAGCATGCTTTGTGCTAAATAAATGAAATAATTCAGTTATTTGCTATAAACGATACTGTATGAGTATGTATTCAAGTACTGCAGTATGCAGACAATTAAAAATATGAGAAACTCTTTTCAGAGGTTCATATTTTTCTTCTAGTATGTTTGACTAATATTTGACGGTTATGGGTACTTAATTCTTGTTTTGAGTGTCTCATGTATTGCCAGAATGACTAAATGACCCTCTTTTAAATATAGACTATGGTTGGTTATTTCCACATGCATGATTTGCAGAGAAATTTTACCAGGACAGTGCTTTTTAATCCAGAGTTTGAGATCAGTCAAGCTCAACTTTTCACTATTTTTCACTGGTTGCTTGACAACTTTTTCGACGAGATCCTGACTGGTTTTATTTACGTCGAGGCAGGTGAAATTTGGTCGTCGTTGTCAGAAATGGTCAACAAGGTGGTGATTGAGTGACATTTATTTCTAACGCCGAGCCACACTCAGCAGATGTGACCTCCGTTTAAAAAAAAAAAAAAAGAAAAAGCAAAAGATGAGAAAATGACCGTTGAGCTTTAAACAGTAGCCAGTGTAAGAATGAGGAAACATCTCAGAGCACTGTGTTCCTACCCTACGAGAACATGATCGCTTTTCATCGTGACTTTGAAATTTATCAGAGGATTGTCACAACCCTTAACTGTAGCATTGGAAAGACTTTTTTGTTTTTTTTCTTATCGACTTAGTTGATGAAACGTTACCTGTGTTGTTAAAGAGCACAGGAGGGACTCATCTCATCCAGCCTCATCTTACATGTAAATCTGTACTTCAAGGCAGAGCGGGAGCAAAATGAAAAGCAAGAAGCATTAGGGAACCTTACATTATGTCAGTTTTGCCAATTTTCTGCATGATACAGGTAATGGAATCAAGAGTTAACAAATATTGGACTAATTTTTGACAATGTAAACACAACTACATTTAAAATTTTCCAGTAGTTTATTTAAAATTCAGTGATAGGAAAAAAAGTAGATACAATTTTTTTGCAGAGAGTTAGCTTAAAAGTTGGATGCCACAATTTGAAGCTACAGCCAGCAGCCGGTTAGCATAGCTTAGCTAGGAGTAGCTCGCTAACACTAACAGAGTGAAACTGCTAGCCTGGCTCTAGCTAATTCAAGTGTTTGAATTTGTTTATTCTGTACTAAAACCACATGTAAAAACAATAGTTTATGGTTTTTAAGTGTCAAGCTATTCTATTACATAGCTTTTTGTAAGCAAAGCTAACGGCTACTGGCTCCAACTTTATATTTATCGTGTGGTGTAACTCTCGTCAACAAAAGAAAATATGCATATCTGCCAGAAGTCAAATTATTCCTTAAAAAGTTGATTTGAAAAGTAATTATGGCGGGGAAAAAAGGCGGGAAAATGACGGTCGATGTAATGCTTCTTTGGTGGATAAAATGCGGCAAAATTATGTTCTACTTTTGTTTTGGAATTGTTGGGATATAAAATCACATGTTCTGTTGGACTCAAAATGTTCCTGATGAAGCACTTTTTGTCACGTGTCTTTTCACATTGCTGTCGTGGGTTTGTGTCACCTCTGAATCATCCACATGTAATCTACTTATCGATGACAGACCTTTGTAAACGGGCGCTGAACATTTTGAACCGATGTGAGTTACAGACAAACACATCAGGTCCAACAAAAATTGTAACTCTGTCACAAAAGAAGCTGATCGCTATTTTTTATTTGTTTTTTTACTGTTTTAATTAACTCCAGTCAGAGCTTTGTTTTGGTCATTGTTTTTTTTTTTTGTTTGTTTGTTTGTTTGTTTGTTTTTTATCTCAAAAGACAAAAAATTATTGTTCATCAGCCTTTAACTTCATATGAGTGAGCGTCACGTTGACAGCGTGTTCGGTTGTGGTACATTTTAATCTGTCTCTGTCTTTGTTTACACAATGACATCTTGCATTAAAAGAAAACTCCAATCTATGGTAACTGCCCTTGAATATCTGTAATTTAAATAGTGCTGCTAGAGAAAGAAATCTAAATGTAACAACTTACAATAAATACTTAATAGATTTTTGCCAAATGTGATTGTGTCTTTCTTTGACTGACG
>NW_007579562.1:55093-69574 GCF_000690725.1 Stegastes partitus | reverse complement strand
GAAAGCTCATAAAACATCCCCCATGCAGTTGGCGGAAACTATCCTCTTGCCCTCTAGCAGCAGATTTGGTATCTACATCCTCAACAATATATGTATATTTTTAGTTTTCAATCTGCTCAGTGTCAAACTATTCATCACAAACATGTACAGTCAAGTTCTTCCCCTCAGCGTTTCCTTTGCCTTCAGGGATGTTTGAAGGCCAGAAGGTCAGAAATCACATGCTGCTCTCAAACAACATGCATTTGTCTTTGTATCCTCCACACAATACATTCTGATTTAAAGTGAAAAGTTCAGATTTTACAAAAAACAAACTGACAAATGAGGATGTTTGGCATGTTTGTGTTAAAACCCCAGAGCATGAATCTGCCCTTCTGAGAAACCCGATTCAAATGAAATCTAATAACCGCTCATTTAAAAACGTCTTTATTTCATCAACCGGATCCGAGATCACGTTTTCAGACTTTACATTCAGACAACAGGGTGAGACCACATGCTGAGGACATGAGAGGAGGCAGGTTCGTGTGCATGGGTGCCCTCTCATACAATCCTTTGTATGTACGTGTAAATGAATAACTTTTCATACAGTCCTCTCTGTATATGGGCATAAGTATGGGCACTCTCTCGTGTGTGTTTTCTCTCTCAGACAGTCTTCTGATCGGTCGGCTCTGGAGCTGCCGTCGAGGCAGATGCTGAGTCCTCCTGGGTCTTGTCTAATCCCTGGCTGCAGCCTCGCTCGCTCGAGTGCGTGCCTTCTTTCACCGTGGTGGCGCCGTTGGAGTTGGTCGCGTCTATACTCTCATATGGCTCTGATGTCCACTGAGGAAGAAAAATAAGAGAAGGAGGAGGAGGAGGTCAGCAGCAGGCACAGCAGAGGAGCGTTATTAGGTTTTCCCAGTACAAAAACATCCAAATTATCTGAGATAAAATAAGATTTTCCAACATTGCTTTTGCCTTCCTGGCAGCTTATTCTCTCTGTTTTATAACAAATTTCCCTGATTGAATTTTCAAATGGCCATATGACCAACAAATAACAACCTACACTAATATTTTCATGTCCAGAGAGACTTTTAACAGAAATTTAGTCGTCTCTTTTCATTCGATCATGAGATACTGCGCTGCAGCGTTCGCATTTTGGCCCTCGAGCTGATGTAAAAGGGAAGCATCCAGAAAGGAAAGAGGTTCTCTCTGGAGGGCATTAAAGTGCTTATAGTGCACATTATAGCTGATTATAGTAAAGCCTTGGAAATTGTGCTTATTCGCGTTCTTGCTGAAGGTTAGATGAGATGATCGATAGCGCTGTGTGGGGATTCAGGAAAGGCAGGCTAAATGTAGACGCACAAAGTCAAAGCCGACACGAGAAGGCAATGAAAGCACGAAAAACAAAGTGAGAAGGTGCAACAAAAGGGTTTGTTTTTGTTTTTTAAAAAAAGGCTTAAGACCAAGGCAGATAGCACTTGTAGATCTGTTCACCAAATATAAGGCTACAGGCAGGAAATGATGAATAAAGATCTACGTACCAGCTTCTCTAAAACAAACTAATTAACATGTTGTTGTTTATTCCATGCAAACAATAGCATCACTGGCAAACATCCCACCTGTGGATCTATACCTGCTTCTTACGTTATGAAAGAAGTTTTTATGAACAAATAAAAACATCTCTGAGGAGTCGAGCGGGAACTGAGGCTACGTCTACCAGCTACAAAACTTCCCAGGAACCTGTGATACGACCGGATTGCATTGTTTTTATTATCCTGAGGATGTGCAGGATGTTTTCTTTATTCTGCACTCGTGTTTGACGGCATTCATCAAAATGTGCAGGAGTCTGTTGGAAACTTTTGGATAAACATGTCTCTCTTCTATTTAACTACCTCGTAAAATAGATGTGTAAAGAGCTCCTCTGTCTTCAATAAATATGTTATGAGCAATTTCCGCTATTTTCTTGGAGAAAAAGTAGAAGCAAAAAGCCTCTGAGTGCGTCTGTGAAGATTCTCAGTCATCCAGGTCTCGTAGTTTAATCATAGCAACTGGACTTGCTTGAGTTCCTTGAAGATGTTCCACCTCTCATCCAAGAGGCTTCATCAGTTCTGACTGACTAGTTGGGAATTCCAGATACTTATATCCTAAAGGAGCCAATAACACCTGAGTTTCAATTGGGAGTTTGTTGCTCCTCCCCCTTGCTATGTGAGTCGTTAGTGCTCCCCCTGCCACAATGGGGTTCGTTAGGGTCTTTTGTGACGAGGTGTGGATGTGGGTTCATCTTCCTGGGGAGAGATCTTTGGACTGACTTGTAAACCGGTGAGAGATGATACCTCAGACCTCCACCTCTGATGAGGGATGGTCTTTCCATTTAGATGGCTTCTTTCACCCCTCTCTCAAACCATCTGTCCTCCCTGGCCTAAATCTGTACATTGTTGTCTTCAAATGAGCGTCCTTTGAGTGTGAATTTTGGGATGCACTGTTGATGCACCAAACTTACACAACAACTCATCTGTGCTGTTGAGGTCTGTCTAAAGGCTCAAACTATGACCTTCTTCCACCAGGGACTCAGCAGAGCTTGAACATTGGTGTGAAGTTAAAGGAGACCAGATTATGTATGAGGCTGTTTCTTAGGAGATACAAGAGTGATGTTGATCTTTTTATGACTCTTGCAACTAAAGCAAATTAGTGTACGTCCCAAAGTTTTAAATTGTTCCTTTAATGGTGAAAGGTAAATTATTAACCTTTAAGAAACTTTGTCTTGACTCAAATGTGTGGTCAAGATGTAGGAGGTGCTAGAAGAAAGGTCGGGGAGTCGCCAAAACCAGGATTAATTAGGAAATGTTTCACTGGCTGCCGGCTTTTACTGTAAAAGGTGAGGTGACAGTCAAAGTCACATCAAGAGGATCTGAAATCTAGATTTTTATCATCGCTGCATCTAAACAGACATGTCTCCCTGTTTGGTTGGTTTCCGACCTGCGTGGCTCTGCTGCTGGACCTGTGCGAAGGCCCCATGGCGATGTTGACGCTGGACGAGGATTGCGTGTCGGTGGTGTTGCCGCCTTCAGCGGCGGACAGCCCGGAGATGACCAGGCCGCTGGAGAAGCTACGCTTCCCGAACAGCAGGCTGAGGGTGGAAGAAGACGAGGAGACCTGGAGCCACAAAGGAAACAATGACAGTTGACGCATATCGTGATGTAAACACTATCATGGTGTATTGGAGGGAAAAATATGGTGCACTTACAAAATATTCACCCCCTTTTATGGCTTTTCAACATTAAATCGTGGTCAAGTTTGACAAGAATGTACAAAAAAAAGACTCTTTCATGTCAAAGTGAAAACAGGCTTGTACAAAGTAATGCTGCAATCTAAGCAAAAGGTGCATCTACTGAATGCTGAATGACAGGAGTGAATATATATGCAGGTAGTTATTTATGTTTTAAATAACTGACGTTGGTAAATTCTTTTCCTAAAAGCCAAATTAAATTAATTCAATGTTGAAAAGCAATAAAAGAGGAAACCTTCCAAGATGGCGCTGCACATCATCTATGAGTCATGACTGTACTAAGCTGGTACCTGGCTGGAGCGCTGCTGATGCTGCGCCGCCTGAAGCTGCGAGCTGATCCCACCTGCTCCTGAGAGACGAGGGACCTGAAGACAAAGGAAAGACCCACTTTACTTTCTAAAGCAGCTGCGACTGAGCAATGCAGGCGGGATAACAAAGTGTGCACGTACCTGGGAGAAAATCGAGGCTATGGAAGTGTTGAAGGACAGCTGACTGTTGGACAGACGCTGGACGAGGCCGTGGTTGGAGCCTGAGTCCAGGATCGGCCCTGATTGGCTGCTGACTGGGGGACGCTGACTCTGAGGCTGCACCGACCGACTGCGATACTCTCTTCTGGCTGAAAAAACACAGGAACATAAACACTCACATAGAAGAAAATGCACTTTTACAGCCTAATATACCAGTGGTGCGCCACCAGGGCCAGCAAGGCCTTCTCATACTAGAGCTAAAGAGCAGACCAATGAAGATGGAGCACAATACAGGAACTAGAAGGGGGGAAATCCTAGGAGGCATCCAGGAGAAGTTTCTGTTGCTCCTGATAAAAATATTTCTGATGAAGGATTACTGTCTAAAAAAGAAAGTGATCATCGGCAACAACATAAGCCTGCAACTGTGTTCGTGTAGTAACTCTCACTGCCAGAAAGGGGAGACACAAGTCCTGAAGTGCAGCTTTAAACTTCCACTAAAGTCAGCAAAGTGACTCAGTAATGTCAGTTAAACAAGCTACGGACACAGTAAAGCCGTGGCATCTAAACCTCTGAGGTTGACAAAGGATTTTATTGTTAAAATATGCAATTTTTATATCATTTTAGCCTTAAAAGGTCACATAATCTCACCTCACCTGATCAAAACAAATAAAAACACCTTTTGTCTTCGGTTCCACAACAACACAGAGTCCTGTCAGTGTGTGTGTGTGTGTTGGCGTGTACCTGAGTTGTGGTGTCGGTGGCTGTGTGTGGTTCTGGCTCGGTGCTGGTACAGGCTCAGGCTGTTGGAGGTGACGGACGACGGCCGGTTGTGGCTCAGCGAGGACGAACCGCCGGCGCCGCAGTCCACGTCCTCCATGTTGACGCCGCTGTTGCAGCTGGTCAGGTTGTCCTTACGCACCCTGCACAACACACAAACGCACGGCTGTGATTTATTTATTCATGTCCTCATCGGCGCGAGGGACGCACACGGGCGAGAGGGCCATCAAAAATTCAGCAAGCCTCCACCAGCCCGGTCGGCTGAGCCGCGCACACTTATGCTCAGAGAGATGTTACGTAACTGTTGCTGGCATATGTGACACACACTCGTGCTCGTCTCTTCCTCCTAAATTAGTTAAATGTGTTCTGGCTGACGAGGCCCGATCCGTCTCCTTGGCTCCTTTGCTACTTAGTGAAATTAAGACAACACCTTCAAGTCGAGGCCCGATGAAACAGGATTAGCAATCTAATCTAATCTGAAAGGAAAACTCAGCCCCTAAGAGGCTTAAGAAAGAGACACACAAACACTCACACACACCATTAGCTGACCTGCAGAGGTTAATGCAGAGCCTGTGCGATAAGCTGGAGGTAATGTGTAAAAAAAAAAAAAAAGGGGGATTGAGAAACAAAAAGAGGAAGGAGGGATGTGAGGAGCAAACAGCAGAAAGTCGAGGCTTTTGGCTTGGCTCCCGCTCGCTAATCCAGTCGTCTCTCTCTGTCAGCCGGCGCTCCCACTGTCCCTGTACATGTGTTTAAAACTACATCAAGTTGGCAGCGAAGTGTCTCCGCAGCACCGACTCCAGCGAGTCAATATCTGTAAATCCACAGAGAAGCCCTCGCTCAGCAGGCAGCTGGAGCATCACACCGCATCTTATCCACAGAGACTTATCCCAAATACAGCCGGCTGAAGAAGAACATTAGAACCCCGACATAATCTGCAGCGTTTGCGGTGAATGGAAGTGGATAACTATTTCAATATCTATCTGCATTTTTTTGGTTTTAACGTGGTCAGAAGAATATTAAGAAACTAAATGGGATTTGATTCTAATTTTTTTATAAATACAACACTGGGCAGTTTCCAAACAGTTTCTGGGCATTTTCACTCACTGTGGGCTCGTTTTCCTCTGCAGTATAAAATCCTGCATCTCTATGGAAACAGCACATCCATGGACAGAAGTGCAAAGAACTGTTTTTGAAGTGCCCACAGGAGTGACTAGGAAAAGATGGTGGCTCCATACGTGATACAGTCGTCCTCAAATGTATTTATACCCTTCCATTAAAGAAAAGGCAAAATTCACAATAGTCACTAAAATAACTAGAAACTGAAAAAAGTAATAATAAATAAAAATTTGCTAAATTATAATTTAGTGAAATGAGACATTGCTTTTGAATTGTGGTTGAAAAGGATAATTTAAAAAAAAAAAAAAAAACTGTCCCAGACAATCATGCTTGTTTGCTTTGGGGTTTTTTTTGTTTTGAAAAAAATATTTCTGTTGAACCACAATTCAAAAGCAATGTCATGATTTTCATAACATTTTTATTTATTATTACGTTCTTCAACTTACAGCGCTCTCCATAATTATTGGCACCCCTGGTTAAGATGTGTTAAAAGCCTTAAAATAAATTCATTTTTTATTGCAGAAGCAAACTCTCACACTGACAATTGTAGAAAAAAGGGGGTTGTACAAAGTATTAACATCAAGGGTGCTAATAATTGTGTCACACATGATTTGATGAAAAAGAATTATTTTTTAATGTGGGATTTTTTTTCACACTGAATAAACGCACTTGAATTAAAGGTTGAATTTTCCTATTTTTTTTCATTGTGGTCCTATATTATTTAGAAAAAAACTGAATTTACTAGTAGCTAAAGAACACATCCTAACAGGGGTGCCAATAATTATGGAGGGCGCTCTATTTCAGTGACAGCAGTTTTTCCTTCTTTAATGGGAGAGTACGGATACATTTGAGGACGACTTTAGATCATTTACTACAGTGCTGCCCACTTAATGTCACACCAGTTTGCAGAATGTCCAGTTTATAATCATAAAATATCAAAGTCCCCAATCATTTCCTATATAACGTATAGTAAAACAGCCCATTTAGAATCATAGAATAATCTCATAATCCTGGGTTTTGTCATAATGAAATTCCCTGAAATTGATTCCAGGAATAACTTTTGCCTGTTTAAAGTCATGGTCAGCTGATGGTTACGGGCTGAGCGTCGGCCATGCATGGCAGATTATCACACCTCGGTCAGCCATGGAAGGCGATGCGTTTGTCAATTAGCTGCTCACCTGAGATCTGATCACTGAGTTATTCACACACTGTCCATCTAGAAGGCTGCTTATTGGATTATCCTGGATATAGTCATAATCCCATCCTGGACTGAGGGTATGATAATATAAACAGACAGTACTGTACTTTTTAATTTGTGTCCATACTGCACTACACAGCCTGCAGTTCAGACAAAAACAGACAGGACTTTTCTTTTGTGACTGTTGACTTCAGCTGATTCACTCATGGAGTCACAGGTTGTGCCGAGGAACTTGAATGTTTTGTTTTATACAGTATCTGGTTTGTGTAAATGGTTTATTTCCAGCTTTGAGAAATAGTTTAATTTTGGTGATATTCTTTTATGATAACATGCTTTTAAAGCTTGCTGGTGGGTTTCAGCATTCAGAGGGTTAAGAAATGAAAAAGTAAAGCTGATTTCAACATGAGTTAAACGCAAGAGGAAGAAAGTGGAATGAAGATGATGTCATGGAGCAGAGGAAGAAACTATCAGCCACAAATTGACTGCATTAACAAATGCTGCTTTTGTCAGTTCATTTGAATACAGTTTTCGGTTTCTGTCTCTGAGAGTAATGTTCTGATGCACGGGGAGAAATCGAGGTTAAGAAACAGTGAACATTACACTGTGATGCATCTAAACCAACTTATCCTGCAGCACAGTTTTCATATTTATTTAACAATTCCAAAATGAAAATCCTCTCATGAGAAGATATTTCATCCAAGTCTCAGAGCTGAAATCAACTATATATATATCCTCTACGTAGCCTTTAAAGCTAGATGATTGAAATAAGTATGATGGTTTTTACTGTGCCAGCCTCTCGGAGTAATGCCAAATACATTCAACTGAGCCTCTCATCCAGAGTTTCTTATTTAAGGACCCTCAGAGGCTGACGGTTGATCCACAGGCTGAAGCTGTGACCTTTCGGTTGCGGCGCCGTCTTCGTCTCCACCAAACTGAAGTAAATAAAGTCTGTTTTCTGTTTGTCTTCAGCATGTGAAGAATGCAAATTGAGGATCCCACTCACAGGGAGAGTTTAGGGGGAAGCTTGAGCCCGGAAGGCAACGAAGAAAAGAATCACAGACTGTGCTTTTGATTAAGGTGGGAACAAATGCACTGACCGTAACCACTTAGAGCAGAGCCAGGAACGAATGACATCCAGGCTCAGAGCTCCTCCTCCGATGCTGCGGAGCGTCCGGTGCGTTCCCGCGTATGACGTCGTCAGGGGCGACACGTACCTGAAAAACAAGGTGACGTGAGCGCAGGTTTCTTGGTCTTAACGTTGTTCCAGAAGAGCTGAGAGCGACACCTACATGGGGTAACCCAGCGGCTGGTCGCAGGACGAGTTGACCATGTTCCTCAGCGCTTGCTTTGAGTTCTGGATGCTGCCGCGCTCTGGGTTTCGGTTCCGTAAGAACACCAACTCCTGCTGCTGGCCGGCCCACAGGCCTCGCACACACTCCTTATTGATCTGGAGAGAGAAGAGATGAAATATACAGTTAAGGACATGATATGACTTGTTCCGTACAATGATTCTTGCAGGAGGATTTTGGCTGCTGACAGTAGCTTCATATTTATATTGAGTCAGTTTTCTAAAAAGCTGCACTACTCCTTTAAGATCTAAACTTTCAGAGCTGAGAGTTAAGCTTACATTTGAGCACTTTAAGTAACTGCAGAGCCGAAAATGAGTTCATAAACTGAATTTTTAATGTTCTGAAATTCAAATGGTGACCACTTATGATCACGTTTGACTTTTCTGTTCTGATTTGTTTTATTATAAATGAAGCTGCAGCCACTTTAGAGCAAAAACACACATTTTTGTTCAGCCATACAGGCAGAAAATGATTAGTTTGACGCCAAACGTCCAAGAGGAACCTCGTCCAAGTTGGCTGGTGGAAGGTTTGTCCTGCTCGCTACAAAACCAACCAAACAAACTTTTCAGACAGTCAGACACGTTTGCATTCAAACTCCACCACACGTGTGATCTGTGGCATTTGTCACCATCTCACTCACTGAGTTTCTGCAGCCTGAAAGTTGAAACACGCATAAACGACCACTTTCCAGCAGCGCCTTGGCCTCTTCTTACCTTGATGACCTTGAAGCTGAGGTGGCGTTTGTACAGCATGATGATCTTGTACTCGTCCGTGCCGTCGTCGATCATGTGCCTCAGGGTGAGCAGCGTGTCGCGGCTGGACAGCACCGCCTTGCGCCAGGCCGGGTCGCTCTCGTGGCAGATGACCAGGCTGCTGCGGTAGTTAGTGATGGCTTCGTACAAGATGGACGCCTCCTCGGTCTCCTCCAGACAAGTAAAGTGATCCTGAAAGGGCAGCGGAGTCATTACGAAGCACTAGACCTTCATCAGACTTTGGCAAAACGTCTTTATGTAATGATGAAGACGTTATTGTAATTATAAATGATGCATAAATGTCTGTGGAGGAGAATTAGGACAAATGACAGACGCGCGCCTCGTTACCTGATGCAACTTGAGGCTCATTCTGACTGCAGGAGCCACGACTTTCTGCAGGAGGTCCAGATCAGCGAAAACCCACTCGTCTTTGGTGGCGATGCGGAAGTCGCCTTTGAACAGCGTGTTGAAGCCGTACAGGAAGGATTCCAGACTTTGTGGAGGAAGGTCAGAGTTCATGAGGGGAACAAATGGAGATGGAGACATAGAGGAGGGATTAGAAAACTGAAGCATTTATAAAATATAAACCACATAAAGACAGAAAGTTTACTTGATTGCAGACAGAATTCTGTTTGAACACTGAGGATGTTTAAAGATTTAGCTGCTGATGCCCCCTTCTGGTGTATCTGTCCAGCTGCAGGTAAATATCCTAAATCTGCTTTTACAACTTCTATGTATCCATCCATCCATCATCTATACACCCCTTAATCCTCACTAGGGTCATGGGGGGCTGGAGTCTATCCCAGCTGACTCAGACCCAATTTCTCTCAAAGGTTTTTACAAATTCTACAACATCAAGGTTGAAGTTGATTTCATTGCTTGATGAAAATTTTTGACAGTAAGCACAAAAAAGCTCCCCTGAACATATTATAGGCATAAAAACACACATCTACACCATCCAACAACCATTAACTGTCCTACAATTATCTCACTGCACCAACTTTAGCTGATTGAGGCTCAATCGTGTGTTTTGTTCAATGCAAGCCACATAAGATTAGCTGGGTAGAAATGAGTTTTTAGGGGCGTAATCTCTGCCCCACGACTCACTTCAAACACTCCCGTATCTGTGCTGCTCTGCGGTTTGAACCAGGTTTACCTGTTGGACATGTTGTGGGACGCCGTGCCGAGGGATCGTCTCCCGAGGACGGACAGAGCGTAAGACAGAGTCACCAGAGGAGAGTCTTCATCGCTGTCCACAGGCTGCACACAAGAGAGAAAGATAGCAGAAAATGAGCTTAAAGCAAGCAGAGAGTCTTTGTGGTGACAACAATGTGTTGAGGTTTGATTTTCACTGTAATCCAACTTTTCTTGTACTCGTGAAATGAGCTGAATAAATAAACAGAACATAATTCTGCTAAATTTGTATCCTTGATTATTATTTTTTTAACTAAAGGTTCCAGTTTCTCAAATGTGAATCATTTACTTTACATTTACTACTTAAAACATCTGCTGTGCAGTATGACGCAGCTATAATGCCATTAATCCCCCCCAAAAAAGTTGTATTTCTTTCATTATTTATTTTACAAAATTTTAAAAATACCTGGAAACAAATACTACATTTTTCAAGGTGCCTTAGACTTAGAATTAAGAATATTCAACAAAGGGGGTAAACAAAGCAAAAAGACAAAACAGAATATGAGGGTAGGGTATAAATGAAGGTCAAATAAAGTAAAATAAAAATATAGAAAATAGAAAATCAACAAAATGTACAAGAATATACAAGAGAGATACATAAATGTGCCTGGATGTGCAGATGACATCATTAGGTAGGCCTGCAGGTGTTACCATTACTACAGACATCTTACATTGCTAAATGTGTTCCTCACCCGTCTCCTCTCTGCTCTAACCCGTATAACTATAACCCATAATGAAGATCAGGCTGATGTACCGTCTCCATCTTCCCAGCACAGTACTGGATCCACTCCAGGTAGACGTTGCAGAAGCTGGCCCTCGTCACGCCCTGCAGGCAGTGAACGTAGTCCTCGTCGATCTTCACGCTGAACACCTGAGGGTCGCGCTCGATGTGGTGCCACTTGGTGTAGGACTGCAGCGCCTCCTGAACCGTGGCATCCTTGAGCCACGTGGACAGTTTGGGCGAGTGGACCAGGTAGTAGATGATGCTCTGAGAGGTGGAGGGGAGGGAGATGGAAAATAAAACACAAAGAAGAGTGTGTTACAGCTCATGGCTGCACCCGGAGTCACCTATTGGCAAGCTTCCACTTGTAATTATGATTAATGCATTAGATCCCGACTTGTCTGCCAATTAGACTGCTTAACCTTTCAGCAGGCGGATCTTTAAGAGCCTGAGACAAGTGGAATATTCAATTTTCTGTCTGCCACTTAAGAGAGGCTGATTGACTGTGTCAGGAGCGGCTGCATTATTAAAACTGCACCCTTCAATAGCAGTGACGCGTTTTAAATTTTTTAAAATAACAAAATCTGTTTTGTGACACTTCATCCAGGAGTTGATGAGATTTTTTTTGTCTGGATCAAAATGGTGGACGCTGTCATCCCGTCATCAGAGAACGTTCCGTCTTTTGTTTATCTCGGTTGAAGAAATCAGNCTTAGAGACAGACAACCAAGCACACTCACATTCACACCTACGGACAATTTAGAATCACCAATTAACCTCAACATGTTTTTGGACCTTGTGGGAGGAAGAACCCACGCTGCACGGAATTCTTTTGTCATTCAGTGTTGTAAAGAAAAACATTGTGTGATTGTTGGTAATTCTTTGCTTTTTTTTAAGTAATGAAATGATAATGTTGTAAACAATGTACATTTTTGGTCTGCTGCATTGGGGATGTTGGTCTCTGTTGGGTACATTTCCATGAATTTTGGCACATTCATGCTCCTCCAAGGATGAACCTTTATGATTTTGCAACCTCATGAGCCTTTCCTGTAGCAGCTACAGCAGCAGACACATTTTTGGCCTCTCTGCAACAGCTCAAAATCTGCTGGATGTGCAAATATATTACCAGATTACCAGGACTTTCTTCTGTCGACATTCATGGTTTCCAGAGGATAATGCCTCTCCTGCTGTTCAAAGCAGGCCAAAGTTTTCACTTATCCATTTCTTGCATGACTGATTGGTTCATTTATCAGATAATCATGAAGTTAACCAAGAAGTTGGCATTTGTGACTCTGAACTGTAATATTTCTGGAGAGTTTGCAGTTTTCATCAAAAGTTATCAAATATATTTTCTAATTTAGGACCAAACACGTGCTGTTCCAGTCATCTTCAGGTGTAATTTGTGTTTAGTGCTAATTCGCCTGCTAATATGTTAAAGTAAGATGGTGATTGTGATAACACCTTCTTGACATCACACTGTAGCTCTCACAAAGCCACTAGCTGGTGGTTGACTCTTAATAGAGCACATTTGAAAGACAGTAATAAGAAATATAATCGACAATAGCAAGTATTAAATGACTGCCATGATCTGTTCTGGGCCAAAACCTCGCCGACATTGACCAGAAACTGTAGAAATATGAATTCATGTTGTTTAAGTTTGTTCTTTTTTCAGTTACTTATTCAGTTATATTTACGTAAATATACCTAAACGTTCTATACAGGATGGTCTGAATGGCATTTCAGAGCTTCTGCCACAGGATGTATATTTATGGAGGGAAGTGTTAAAACCTTTATTTATTGTTTTATTGGCATTTGAACGGACAAACTTAAACAAATTGAAACTAAAAATACTAGAGCTATATCTAATTGCAATTTTTCTGACAGATATTAGAATTTTTTATTAGTTTTCTTTCTTTTTTTTAAAGTCAAGCTTCACTTCAGTGTTTGTAACAGATTTAAAACACGTGACTAAGCAGTACCGTTAAAAACATGGCCGCCACATGAGGAGAAAGGCATGAATTTGTAAAATCCTGGCTCCAAAGCGCTGCATGACGTGTTTCCCAAATTGCAGCCGATTTCCTTATTGCATTGCCTCAAATGGCGTTTTGGATTTCAAATTACGAAAGCTCATAAAACATCCCCCATGCAGTTGGCGGAAACTATCCTCTTGCCCTCTAGCAGCAGATTTGGTATCTACATCCTCAACAATATATGTATATTTTTAGTTTTCAATCTGCTCAGTGTCAAACTATTCATCACAAACATGTACAGTCAAGTTCTTCCCCTCAGCGTTTCCTTTGCCTTCAGGGATGTTTGAAGGCCAGAAGGTCAGAAATCACATGCTGCTCTCAAACAACATGCATTTGTCTTTGTATCCTCCACACAATACATTCTGATTTAAAGTGAAAAGTTCAGATTTTACAAAAAACAAACTGACAAATGAGGATGTTTGGCATGTTTGTGTTAAAACCCCAGAGCATGAATCTGCCCTTCTGAGAAACCCGATTCAAATGAAATCTAATAACCGCTCATTTAAAAACGTCTTTATTTCATCAACCGGATCCGAGATCACGTTTTCAGACTTTACATTCAGACAACAGGGTGAGACCACATGCTGAGGACATGAGAGGAGGCAGGTTCGTGTGCATGGGTGCCCTCTCATACAATCCTTTGTATGTACGTGTAAATGAATAACTTTTCATACAGTCCTCTCTGTATATGGGCATAAGTATGGGCACTCTCTCGTGTGTGTTTTCTCTCTCAGACAGTCTTCTGATCGGTCGGCTCTGGAGCTGCCGTCGAGGCAGATGCTGAGTCCTCCTGGGTCTTGTCTAATCCCTGGCTGCAGCCTCGCTCGCTCGAGTGCGTGCCTTCTTTCACCGTGGTGGCGCCGTTGGAGTTGGTCGCGTCTATACTCTCATATGGCTCTGATGTCCACTGAGGAAGAAAAATAAGAGAAGGAGGAGGAGGAGGTCAGCAGCAGGCACAGCAGAGGAGCGTTATTAGGTTTTCCCAGTACAAAAACATCCAAATTATCTGAGATAAAATAAGATTTTCCAACATTGCTTTTGCCTTCCTGGCAGCTTATTCTCTCTGTTTTATAACAAATTTCCCTGATTGAATTTTCAAATGGCCATATGACCAACAAATAACAACCTACACTAATATTTTCATGTCCAGAGAGACTTTTAACAGAAATTTAGTCGTCTCTTTTCATTCGATCATGAGATACTGCGCTGCAGCGTTCGCATTTTGGCCCTCGAGCTGATGTAAAAGGGAAGCATCCAGAAAGGAAAGAGGTTCTCTCTGGAGGGCATTAAAGTGCTTATAGTGCACATTATAGCTGATTATAGTAAAGCCTTGGAAATTGTGCTTATTCGCGTTCTTGCTGAAGGTTAGATGAGATGATCGATAGCGCTGTGTGGGGATTCAGGAAAGGCAGGCTAAATGTAGACGCACAAAGTCAAAGCCGACACGAGACGGCAACGAAAGCACGAAAAACAAAGTGAGAAGGTGCAACAAAAGGGTTTGTTTTTGTTTTTAAAACAAAAGGCTTACGACCAAGGCAGATAGCACTTGTAGATCTGTTTGCCAAATATAAGGCTACAGCCAGGAAATGATGAATAAAGATCTACGTACCAGCT